>NC_092865.1:34150634-34187492 GCF_032062135.1 Pyxicephalus adspersus | reverse complement strand
GAGGTGGTGTGAGGAATGAGAAGGGCCAAGACGCACAGTCTAAGCAGTAACCAGGTTTTCTCCAGAGCCTCTGATGGTGAGGATGTTGCGCTGCTGGATACGGCAAGGTTGTGGTCCTTGGACACACCAAGGTGGACAAAACCCAGGACCAAATCACAAAGCAGAGGGATAGTCGAGGAAAGCCGGGACCGAGGCAGGCAGCAAGCAAGAGAGGTCAGGTCTCAGGCCAGGGGTCAACAGCCAGGGATCTAGGAGACAGACAGTAGTAACACAGGGGCCACTATGGGGACAGGGAACACACAGGAGGCACAGGTGACTCAGAGATATCCACAGACAGACAGGAACACTGGAACAGCACAGGGAAGTTGGCTGGGAACCAATGGACTGGACAAAGAGGGGTTAAGGCAGGAGCTGGACAGAGGAAACACTGAATTCAACACCAGGTGTACAGGAATTAACTCAACAGAACTAGGGGCTCAGCACCAGTGGAGACATGTTGCATGAACACAGAGTGCAGTGTGTGAGCTAGCTAAATAGCCAGGGCTGGTCAAGAGGCTATTTCCAGGGCTGGTCAAGAGGCTATTTCCAGGGCTGGTCAAGAGGCTTTAGTGAGGCAACATGTGACAAAACACATTTACTCTACCTTAAAAAAAAACTTTACTATAAATCATGAAGCTCAGTTTTGGTTAAAATGATCAGCAAGCCAAAAAAAAAAAAATTTAGATGGTGCATTCACCATTGTCATACATATTTGTGTAAAGAAACAGCCCAGAGCAATATCATACATGAGCAGAATAACAAGAAACCATATTTCCCAAGAAGAATGACAAAGCAGTTTTTTCAGTTACAAGAATTTGGCATCAAATGCAAGGTCTCCTTATGAAGGCACCATCCCCTTGTAAAGAATACTAAAGTTTATGCCAAAATGTATTTTTAGTGGAGCAAGGTATGAACACATTATGACAATAAACAAATAATAAAAAGTGCAATACTAAAACAGATTTTATTGTATTATATCAAGCTGTACTTACTGAAATACTGCAGGTGTTATCCATGGAGAATACGATATTGGAAGGTTTAAGATCAATAGTCTTGTCTGACCTTTTATAACGTAATAGTAGTAGTATTCTGGTGTGTGTTTATCAATGCAGGAATCATAAAAATAAGGGGGGGGGGGGGGGTCTGTTTAAAGGTGAATCTGATTTTCACCAACCTTCCCTAATTAGAAAATGCAGGGATAATTTTTGAAAAAATTAGGCCCTGGGGAAATAATAAAGTGAACCTATCAACAGAATGGGAGTGCACAGCCTGCTTGGATAACCACATCATGCATACCAGGAGGCTTCTGGCTGTTTCTTATGTACATGCAGATTGATTGATGTGCATGTGTTTTTAATGAAACTGTTCCTTCAATTGGTAAAAAATGCTGATCGCACGGACGCACGCATGCATTTACAATAGACTACGACACCCAAACTCGTGCTTGTGCAGTGCGAGATCAGGTGAAGTAGGCAGAAGCCAGAAGAAAGAAGATGGCAGCGCTTGGCACTTTCTCTGCAGCGGGACGAAAGTGGATTACAGGATGGCGTAGGACCCAATCCAGGAAAGCTCCAGAGGGATTGAGGGATTAGTTGGAGTAAAGATGGGCGAGTTTTTTTTTTTTTAGTTTAGTTCTGCTTTAAGTGTAGGCCCAAAATGAACAGCTTTCCAGCTCCCTGCACTCCATTCCATTGTGTCATTTAGGGTTCCAGGGTAGGGGGCGGCCCTAGGTAATTCCCCAGTTTTCCCTACCATAAAACCATCCCTGACTAAAGGAGTAATGAGATTTCACTCAAGGTGTTAACTTTATTAAGGCCTCACTTCAGTCATTTAGTTATTTTCAAGATAAATCTCATTATATAAAAAAAATTAGTTATGAAAAGTAAACATAGCTTTACATACTTACTAAGCTAACTGAACATTTACTTCTCATAGAAACATTCTGTACTTTTTAGTAAATGAAATGAAACACAGAAAGTTGGCCGACTCATTGACTACTGTATAATTAATATACTGAAGTTTGTAACATAGGATTGTGGTGGGTAGAAGACATGCTAATAATAATTGACTAGTAACCAACTGTGTAGCACAAACACTTTTTACATGTCAGAATGCATATGGGCCACTCTTAATCAACATTGAAGAAGTAAATTGTCATCCATAAACAGTAATACGTCACTAAACAAAGTAACCACATTATCACTCGCTTTTCTAAGTTGTCTGTGATTTATTATCTCATTTGTTTCATTATGTTTTTTTCTACCTAAAAAAAAGTAAATTTATATTTTTGTACAGTGCCAAAGCCAGAGCCATCATAATGACAAGAGTCATATCTGCAGCAGCTTTCTATTACAGTATAACATTTTTTAGTAGTGGGGCATTGCAAAAATTTCCGGGCCCCGCCACCTTCGGCCTTCTTCATCTTTTTTCAGGGTACATCACCCAATCTCGCACTCTGCAGGTGCGAAATTGGGTGACGTAGCCCCCAGTAAAAGGAAAAAAAAAGAGTGTTGATCTCACTGTACATGCATGAGATCGGTATCTCTTTGCCCTTATTGAAGAAAAATACCTCGAGATCCGAGGTATGCACAGAAGGAGCATCCAAGTGCCTCTCAGGATGCGTGACATATGTAGCCCAGGAAACTCTGTGTTCCCATTCAGTCTTGATCACCGCACCAGGGTCAGAAAATCTGATCAGTATTTATGGTAATGATGGTTAGCACTCACTACATGACAAATCTTGAGGGAAAAACTCTGTCAGTCTGTTGAATGTTTAAGAGTTGGAGGAAGAATAACTGTCTTTTAGGATATTGACTCTAAACATAGTTTGTAAAG
Organism: Pyxicephalus adspersus; assembly: GCF_032062135.1. NCBI lineage: Eukaryota > Metazoa > Chordata > Amphibia > Anura > Pyxicephalidae > Pyxicephalus > Pyxicephalus adspersus. Next base: position 34,184,618 of record NC_092865.1, on the reverse strand, counting down.
CTACACTGGGATGATATAAATAGAAACATTCAAATCTCTTAGAATGGCACATTCAAATCTCTTAGAATGGCAAACACTTAATAGAGGTGATGGATAATTTTACAAGGCACATGCCCATCCTCCCTTTAGTCATATGCTATCTTATCCATCTCAGCATCCCTAGCACACTGTGTGCAGCTGGGAAGGGATTAGAAAGTATGTCCTGAAGCCAGTAAACAGAATATCTTTTCGGTCATGATCCTATCCTACTATTGGCTGCTAGTCCTATTTATCCTGTTTTAGCTCTGGATACCCATCCTGTTACCTGCTACTTGCCCAGTGATATTCTGCAAGTTTGATTTCTTGGATACAGACCCCAGATTGATCGTGACTTTGCTCTCCTTTCCACTGATCTTGGCCTGTTCCAATAACGATTATTGCCTGCCACATGCCCCAACATTGGACCATCTTGACCCCAAATATCACCTGCCTGTCCTAATTTCAGACCATCTTGACCATGACTATTGCTCACCCAATCCTGGTACCTGTTACCTGCTCACCCTTGGTAGGGAGAGCCTCGAAGCCACGACGTGGTAATGTTCCAGCAGCAGAGCAGTCCAGTGGCTACTAGGGTTACTGGCCCATCACCCCTTGCAGGGTGAAGACCAGGATTTTCTTAGACCCTGTGCCTTAGTTAACCCCATGCCACCTGCCAGGGGTGTAGCCTTAACACCCTTACACTAGATAGTATTTGTTAACCTTAAGGAGACCAAATTTTCAGGTTGATCTTCCATTAGAAAATGTGTCATTTTGATAATTTTCTTGTAAATTTGAACCACAATTGATTTCTAGTTTTCAGCTGCTAAATTATCTTAAAGAGGGTTGACAAAATCCAAATCTCCTCAATAACATTTGAAAAAAATGCATTTTTAATTAAAATATATGTGGCTGAGTTCAATAAAACACACAAAATTTTAACATGTATGGCCAGAATTAGGGCTATAAAATTATTTCTGTAAATTCTTGTCCGTTCCCTAAAGCTGACACAACACTTTGCTGTTAATTTTGTAATAATTATGGCTTAACTGCTAAAGAGTTCAAATTCTTGCTTGAAAAAACTTGTTCTAAACAACCAGAAACATTTCAAGGATGTATCTAAAAGTGAAGTTATTTTCCTGTCAGTACGCAATATGTTTAAGCAACTGATTCAGCTAGTATTGCAGTATGACAACATACATTTATACACAGCGGTGACAATGTGGCATGACTCTGCATTTTTGTCTCTGGAGTGTACACACACAATGTTCTATAATTAGACATGAAGTTTCACCTGAGAGGCATCTCACTTTATGACAGCATGTGTGGGTAGTAAAAGTCTTTGGGGAAATCCAAGACAATGCTTGACATTCAAGGAGAAGATAAAGGGGCCACATTTTTATTTGGGGGGTGGGGGCATATAGGTGTCTTCTGTCACCTGGCAGGGAAATGCAAACAACAGCCTAGTAATAATATAACCATACAACTAACTTTAAACAAGTAAATACATACATAGAATACAAATTTATTGGCATAAAACTTTAGAGATTTATGGAAGGTTCTCCCCGTTTCTATGATGGGAGCCTATAGCAATCCAGCAGGGTACTCAGTAATGTCCCTCCACAGTTCAGATGAATTGTGCATTTCTGTTGATGAACTAGTGTATTCACTACTTTCACCTGGTGAACACTAAGAACTATGCTGTTAAGATAAGGGATACGCCTGCATGAATAACAACTACATCAGGTGGTCTATCCAACCTATAAAACGCAATAATCTCTGGCAACACTCTACTCCATAACATTCCTGGTACCGCATTCCACCAAAGTACCCCCTCCTCACAGGAGATCCCCAGCTGCCGCTCCTCACAGGAGATCCCCAGCTGCTGCTCCTCACAGGAGATCCCCAGCTGCCGTCTTTCAGGTCGAACTGCCGCTCGCCTAGCACCCCAGCAGACATTGTAATGTCCTAAAGCTCATAATAAACACAGAGCAGCACCTAAAAGAAATGGACAATACCACTAAATTTGCACAAATCCCCATATCCAACAACAACTCCCCCACAACTTATCGTCAAACCTCCACTAAATGTGGCCTAACATACAGCCGGTACGCACTGACTCCCACCTCCCAATCCTTTTGATCACCTCCTCACCCAATCCCAATCTAGCTGCCTCAGTAGCCGCACCAATGCGGAATGAGTGCGAAGCATAATCCTTTTCCGCCAAACCCTCAGCCCGCAAACACTTCCTAAATATCGCCAAAAATTGATACTTGGACAATGCAGACCCATCTCCATGTATCAACAAGGGGCCTCCCCTCGCAGGGCGCAACTCCAAAATCTGTCCCAAAGTCCCAACCAGGCAGACCCCTCCCCCCACAGCATCCATTCCACCTTAAAACTCCTGCCTGCCCGATTTGTTTTTGAGCGCCGTACATACACCACCACCTTGTCCTCCGACCAGCTAACATCATCTACCAGCACCCCTCCAACCCCTGACTTGGACATACTCACCAGCTCCCCAATCTGGAATGCACCATAAAATGCCAGGATGAACGCAGTCCTAAACAACACAACTTCATACTCTGACACTCATACCCTTCCCAAATGCCGCAACAATGCTGTCAGCAGAGCAAAAAAAACCGGTCAACGAGTATCAACCGACACCCGCCCCGAATCCGCCTGTTTGCCAACTTACCACCCCCCAGCTGCATTGACAAAACGATAGGGAACAACTCCAATAACACTAAATTAGACACCAAACCCGACTCCATCCATTCTCTTGGCCATGCCCCTGTACACCATACCCCTTGAAAGTAGGCACCATACCCTTTTGACCCGGCTGCGTCAGTGAACAAATCCATATTCGGGGTGCTTACCAGCCCTGCCTTCCACAACGCCCTGCCATTACACTCCTCCAAAAATTTCTTCCACACCACCAGGTCTTCCTGCAATTCCTTGTGAGTCTCAAAAAACAATTCCGGCACTGGACCCCTGCCATTGCCTTCGCCAAACGCCTTGCAAAAACCCTGCTCATCAGCATGATCTTGCATGTAAAGTTAAGTTTGCCCAACAGTGATGGCAGCCGAAATTCCTTTGCTATAGTGTCGAGCACTATGCCCAGAAAGGACAGCTCCATCACCGGACCCTCAATCTTATCCTAGGCCAATGGAACCCCAAAACGGTCCGCCACATACTGCATCGTGCCCAACAACATGCTAAAGATACGTGACCCCAGGGGGGCCCACAAACAGGAAATCATCTAAATAGTGCAACACTGAATGAACCCCCACCAAATCCTTCACCGCCCACTCTAAAACAGTATTAAAAATTTAGAATAAGGCACATGACACCGAACAGCCCAGGGGAAGACAGCGATCCACAAAGAAACTGCCCTCCCATGTCCAGCCAAGCCACCGCTGGCTATCTGGGTGGACCGGAAGCGGTTGAAAGGCTGGCTCTATGTCCACCTTTGCCAACAGCGCCGCTTGTCCATACTTCTGGACCCATCTTGCTGCTTCATTAAAAGAGGCAAAAAACAATGAGCAAAGCTTGGGGACCAATAGCCGCATTCACCGAACCCCCAATGGGATAGGAAAGGTGATGGATCAATCTAAACTTATTAGGCTCCCTTTTGGACACCAAGCCCATTGGAGACACCACCAAACCTCTGACCTGGGGTTCTACAAACGGCCTGCCATGCGCCTAAACTTACCTCCTTTTACAATTTTGCCCACACTACCTCAGGGTTTGCCAACGTGGAACGCAAATTTTTTGGAACCGGCGGCACCAAAAGCATTGCACATGGAATCCGAAAACCACTCCCAAACCCTTTCCTTCAGGACCCGCTTCTTCTCCTCACCCATCATACAGTTCTGACTTACAATGCCTGATATAATAAAGTTGAATTTAGAGAAGCAGTAACGGTAGCCCATTGGAATGCATGGGGACTTCAAACAAGGGCTTTAAAAGCCTCAGGTTAAACGCTGGGGAAACAGTCCGTGTAGACTAAGCCTAAAGCTTAACAGTGCTGATATAAAAAGAACATAGGAGCTATAGGAACTTTGTGCTCAATAGTATTGGTGTGGTAATACCATATGACCACTTTTGTTCTGCCTGACTATTGCACTTTTTCTTACATTATTTAGTTATGCTGCACAATGCTCCATTGTCCCACTAACAGCTGGCCCAGCATCTTGGAAATTTCTGCTGCCACTCTGTATAAAATAAAGAATGGATATACTTTCAACTGTAAGAAACTTGTTCCAACACTCATGGTGGTGAAACCAATTCTCCTTTTCTCCTTACCTTTTGGTTCTCTAACACCAGTTTCACAACTCTTTTTTCTTTCAGGTCTAGATTTACTGAACTGTTTTAAAGCAGACCCTTTTTGCAATAGGCAAGTGAAAACTTTTTCTTTTAAGACTTCAAGTTTACTATACCAGCAGCTTTCACTTTTGTTCTTGTGCAAATTTGATGGCAGGATGGAGGGATTGATGATATAGCAGCTTTATTACTTTAGGAAGAAATTGCTCAATGGTGCTGAAACTTTTAGGCCCTGCAAACTGTTGCAATATAAGGGGCTAGAGCAATTAGATCTTCAACAAATTGCAAGTATTTCCTTTAATTGCTCCCCCCCCACAAACTAGAAAAGATCATGGCAACCATGCTGAGTTGTCTTTAAGTATGGATCATTAAACAATATAAAGCAAACAGATAATATTAGGAGACACATGGATGATCCTGTGCTGTGCACCACCACGGTGTGTCACACCCTGTGTATTCTCTCCAGCGGTCTTGCTCACAGCAGCAATTAGATCAAGAAATGAATGGTCTGTCCTCTGCTCAGCAGCTTGCGGCATCTCCTGCTTCCCTTTAGCTGTGCAGCCTGAGATTTACCTTTCTCAGCATCCCCAGTGCATATCCAAAGTCTGGGAACAGCTGAAGGGTATTTTAGGAGCTGATTAGTCCCTGGTTTCATCATGCCATTGGTTGCTAGGACTTTATAGCCTTTCTGCTCACAGTCTCCAGTTGCCCATTGTAGAACTAGGCTTGGTTGACCTGCTGCTGAGGTGTTTATTCATTAGATTTGCTGAGTCTGCTTGTTTCCAGACCCTGTGATTGTATGTTGTTTTGACTCCCTTTGTGCCTGTGACTCCAACTCTGCTTTGTCTTTACCCTTGAATACTTCATTTTGCAGACTGTTCACCTGTCCATGTTCTCTGTATTCTGGACTTGCCTCTGCTGGCATCTCCTGTACTGCTTTATCTGTGGGCTCCTGGTCCTCTGTCAGGTCTTCCCTCGATGCCATCTCTTGTGCACAGAAGTCCTGGGGCAACCGTGTGCTTGGAGAGTGCAACTATAGGTAAAGGGTGCAGTGTTAGATTAGGAGACTGGTGTTTGGTGAGCATTGCCACCAGACCAGGGTCCTATAGATGATTGAAGAATTAGGTGTTCTGAAATAACAGTTCAAAATGACTTTAACTTTAGTAACCATGGTATGAGATCCAAGGAATAAATCAATTTGGATTACTTACCAATTAGAAAGGGTGTATGTGAGTTGATTTACAGAGGAAGAAAAAAATATTTGCATAGTAAAGTGAGTATTCTCATGGCTGAAATAAACAAAACATAGTTTCACTGCATTTAATTTTATTCAAGGAAATCTTGAAAAATGCACTATTATTGAACACAGTCGCACAATATGTACTAAGCTAAGTAAATATTTACTTTCAAACATGAAAATTCCATGCTACTATTATAAATCAAGCATTTCTTTTGGTATCCCTCTAACAGTTTTGTTTTGTTAAATGTTCCTCCGACAACAGCAGTCACACTGATTTTACTTTTTGTTGCACTTTATTTGCATATGTTATTTATTCTTTATTGAGGGGAACACTGTTCTCTTTCAATACCTAATGTGAGGGCCACAAAGAATAAAGAACTGGCCCCATGCGATTGTAACCCCCCAACCATACCCCGTTTTGTTCTTTAATACCTTTATTGAAATTTAATTTATAGCATATAAGAATGTTGGAATTTTGCACTGGTTTGTTGGCTCTCTTCTTTTTTCTTTCAGGTCGAATTCTGTCTGGAAATGATGGGGAGAAGCTGAGAGGGGAGGCAGTTGTGTTTAGCAGAGTGAACCACAGCTGATCTTCTGATTGCTTGCTAATTTTGGCAGGAAAATCTCTATTCAATCAAAACATCTGCTAGCCGTTACACAGAGCTGTTAGTTTGGACACAAGCTGCCAGCTTATCAGCCGCCGGCCCTGTCCTTTCCATGGTTTAAGATGGTCTGTTCTGTTTTTTAGGCCTAACTGTTGGGTAATGTCACCTGTGGGCATGTACAAGGTGCAAACTATACACAGACCGCTAATCAACAGTTGCCAAATACACATGTATTATGTACTAAACACATAATGTTTGTTTTTTTTTTACTCCACAAATTTTGAAATTGTAATTCTTTTATTTATTTCCTAAAGCCTCATTAACTTTGTGTTTGTGTTACTGTAATTCCATATCTGCAACCTACAGTGTCAAAGAATACAGACAATAGAGAATACAATGGAAAGAAAGTATAATGGTAGTTACCTGATGTGAAAACAATCATGAGTACAATAAGCACATCAAGAATTGTTCACTGACATAGGAGTATACCATCTTGTAAGTAATTTTATAGTTGAGTTCCTGATACTTGTTAGTTAATGATGCCTTATGACATATAGAAATTTAGGACATTCTCTCATAGTTCCTCCAAAAACTGCATTCCCTTTAATCAGTAATAGGGGGAACATTCGGTTCTTGGGAGTCGAGTAAATGCTTGTATGTGTATAACAGGGGTCCCCGGAGGTACCCAGATGAAGAGGAGATGGTTCTCAATAAAGTTCTCTATATTGTGATGGGAGGCACAATATATTGCACTAGTTGATAGACATGGGTGGGCTACGATAGGCAGCAATAGAGAAGGTAGTTGGAGACCGCTTGGGAAGAGAAAGATTTGCTGGACATACGTAATGTGGATCCAATTAGGGGGTGTTTATACAGTAAAGGTATGTTTGTCCATGGTAACCAAGCATCCGTGTCTATAGGTTTTTGCGATATGGAATCCTCAAGTGGGACCCATTGTTTAAAAGGTTTAATGTCTACACCGGTCTACATGTCTGGCAAGGTGTACTGCGTGGTGGTAAAGTACCGGGTATGGGAAGGCCATGCCTTCTCTAGCTTTGGGGGGTCTCAAAATTGTATGCTATTTGCGGGGAATCATTATGCTATATAAATTTTAAAAATTCAGACCTAAATTTGGGCATCAAGTATCTAGGCAGATGAACCTTTAGCGCTTGCAGCAGGTACAGTAGTCTGGGCATCACATTAATTTTTAGTATGTTGCATTGCCAGACCAGGAGAATGTCAGTGATAATGCGTGATAAATCTGCTGGGATATTTGTGCCCAAATATCTTAATCACATTTTGCCCATTTAAAGGGAAAATTAGAATGTAGAGAGCGAACAATTTGCAAAGGCAAGGATGTTCTTAGGGCTTCTGATTTCTGTAGGTTTCTTAGTTGCAAAGAGAAGCATATTTCCTCAGTTCAGGTAACAAGTTGGGTAGGAATATAGTTGGGGAGGTTATATCAAACAGTAAATCATCAGCATATACCACTACCTTTTGTGTCATGTGGCCTACCTTTATGCCTGTGATATAAGTGTTTTTGCTTATGTCGTAGTAACAGTTGTAATGTAAGGACAAACAGGAGTGCAAAGAAGGGCTGCCTTGTCTCGTGCCATTTGCAATCAACAATGTCTGTGATACTTCTCCATGAATCTTCATTCAAGCAGAAGGATAAGATTACAGTGCCTGTATCTGATGGAGGAGACGAGGGGCCACACCTAAATGAGATAACCAAATTCTTAAAAAGGTCCAGTAAACCCTATTTAATGCTTTCTCTGCGTCCGTGGACAGAAGCATTAATGCTTGGTGGCAAGATGTAGCGTAATCGATGACATCAAAGGATTTGGTAGTGTTGTCCCTAGCTTCATGAAACGGAAAGGAAGCGACATTGGCCTGGGTGTATCAAATTACTTTGTATAGGAGTTTTAGTTTTGTGTAGAAGGTTACCAGATGCGTTAGCAACTGAGGGGACATATGTAGAAGTTCTTTTTGCCAAAATGGCTCTGGCTAGGGCTGTTCCACATTTATTAGCATATTCATAAATATAGTCTTTACTTTGCAGGAATTGGGTCCTAACTTTTGCTTGACAAAGTAGAAATTTGGCTTCTCAATTGGGAGAGTTGAGTTTCCAGTTCAGGGGAGTGTCTTTTTTTTTCCAGACGGACAATGACTTGGAGTCACAGTTGGTGTCAAAAAATGATTGAAGCTCTTTTTCTATTTTTAATCTGATCTTGGGTGATTGTAATAAAAATGAATTTAGTCTACACACCGAGTTAGGGAGGCTAAAACTAGGCGTGATTGATATGCTAAACAAAGCAAAAAAAAACTTTATGGAGCCTAGACATTTATTGACTTCTAAAGCAAGCTTGGGGCGAGATTGGGGCATGATCAAAAAAAGTTATTGATCCAATGCGTGATGAAGTCACTGGTGGAATGGGTTTGTGTTTGACTAGAAAAAATATCTATCCATAAATATGTTTTTTAGACTGGGGAATAATATGTATACAGCTAGTCCCCAGGTTACATACGAGATAGGGACTCCAGGTTTGTTCTCAATTTGAATTTGTATGTGAGTCAGAACAGGTACATTTTTTTAATAAATGCAACTAGGACAGATGTTTGACTCAACAATTTATTAGGCAGCGGTATGTCAGTTACTGTATAAAATCCTCACTGTGAGTTAACCCACCTGGCGGTATGCCCAGGGTTCCCTGGCTCAGGTGAAATGGCCAGGGAGCTTCTTCAGGGACATCCAAGACTAAGACGTCCTCCAGCGGTGCTCACCTGGCGTGTGAATGTTGGGGACGTGAGGCCAGGGAACGCAAATGCGTGTGAGCCTGCGGCTGCGCGATGGAACCACGCGGCTAGAAGACGGTAAATATAAAAGAAGTATTTTTAAATGTAGTGCTTTTACATTTAAAAATACTTATTAATCATGCTACCAGGGAGGTTAAACAAAGCAAAAAAAAAACTTTATGGAGCCTAGAAATTCATTACTAATAGATATTATTAGTAATATAATGAAAACAAAGCTACATCTTCGTGGGAGTAAATAAAGTAGCCAAAGGGGAGGTAGGGTAGTGCTATATTGTTGTACTGACATAAGGTTAAAGTTGGGTCATTGCTAATATGGAAGGCACAAAAATTTTAGATTCTTTTAGGATTAGAATCAGTGTGTAGTTCCCCATTCACTGCTTATATCAATGTGAAGTTTAGAATGATGCCAGCAGCTTAGCAATGTAACCCTTTGCCCGATTATAATAAATTGGGTAAAAACAAATTAAAAAAAAAAGTATATCTTAGCTCTTTTAAGTTCTTCCATGCAAGAATATATAGTTATTGAGGGATCAAAAACTCTTGAGGAGAAAATATGAAAAAATATGAAAATGTTCCAAACTGTAAGAGAGAACAGTTTGTGGTTTCTAGCACGCCGCAATCCATTAGGACTCACATGAAGCAAATGGATGCTTAGGGTAACTTACTGAACTCCTAGGAAATCTGGTTCTGAGTTGCCGTATTGGTCTTTGCAGTCCCAAGAAGGAGATAGTTGAATACATGGTGTAGTCCAGACAGTTTGGAAGTCCAATTGGGTCAAGCCTAGAAAGGTAAATAGTGTCGGTAGTTGGTCTGGAGTGTGAAGCGCAAACACAGGGTCATTCTTGGTCCTTAAGAGATGAAATGGGTGACCCCATTAGTACGCTGCATTCATGGTATGAATAATCTCTAATAGTGGGCGAAGCTTGCGGTGCATACGTAGTGTGCGGATGGAGATTTCAGGATATAGCTGATTTTGTGCCTCATCAAATTCAATCAAGCCTTTTTTACCATGCTTTTTGTAGGATCTATTCCTTGATAGCAAAGAAATGCACTCTGGACAGAACATCTCTGGGAGTGTCTGCGGAAGACCCTCTGCTGCCCTTGACTCTATGTACTGTATACAATTCAATGGGATCTGTGACTGGTTTATTGAGAATTTTATGGAGTATGACCGTAACCGTTGCTTTATGATTAGGCCCAGCAGTGGCTTCTGGTATACCTCTTAGGCGTATATTATTGTGATGTCCTCTTTTTTGTAAATCATCCTTCTGAAGAATTAGTGTAGTGATGTGAGAGCACACCTGTATGTGAGAAACTTGCAGAGCTGAGACCCTGGCAGCCAAGTCTGAGGATGTCCAATCCAATTTGGTCACCTAGTTATCTAGTTGGGTTAGGCGTTGTTGAACCAGCGCCAATTCTTTCTGTAGCGACTCCTCTATGCGGCATCGAAATCTCCCTTAGATGGGAGACAGGCTAGTATTGCACGCAAGACTGGTGCTAGGGTGGAGAGCTGAGAAGGATTTCTCTGCTGTGATGAGCTGGGACTAGGCTCCGCAGGAAAATGCTGCTGGGCAAAAGTTGGGGAATCAGGGCTTTTGGAACCAGCAGGTGAGCTGCGCAAATTTGTATGTACCTTCTGCGCGCTGGGTGTGGAAGCCACTGACTGAGGGCACAGGAGCACCATCTTAGAGGCTGCCCGTGTTGCAGAAGTGGGAAATATAGGGGGAAAACCTCAGCAAACTGGTCTCTCTCAGTGTCCCAGAGGGTTCATGCAGTCGCTTACCTTGTGGCATGTACAGAGAGCTCCAGCAACAAGCGTGCTCACACCACTAAAGAAACAAATCTAAATTTCACACGATAGGCAAAATACTTGGAGCTAATATTGTGAAACACAAATTTAATTTTTGTTACAAAAATTTAGTATGATTTTTCAGATAAATCGGGCTGATAAGATATATTCATTAACACAACTACATACGATTAGGTTTGTTTGTGAGCAGAATATAACGAATCATGTACTGCACACCTACAAAGAGATTAAAAGCTTTTTTCACAACTACATTAAGGTACTGACAGCATAAACTTTTGAATGAGGTATGTATTTCACTGCGACGTCTTCATTAAGCCATACGACACCCAGCAAACCCTGAAAAAGTATTTAAAATCCAGTATAATAAATATACCTAATTTTACTTACAGATAGTCTGAAGGAATTATTTGAAGTGCTAGTGCAACTTGTACCAGATACACTTGAAGATGTAGAGTTGTAGGTGATCGTGCAGCTTGCAATATTAGCCCAGTAAACTCTTTCTGACTGTACCACAGTTGCCCTTAAAAGAAAGGTACAATCTTTAAATTTTTTTTTAGATAATATTGTGGACAAGAACAAGCAACTTGCAAGCATCATGTTATACATATTTTACAGCTGAACCCCAGCATAACATTATATTGTGTTATTTTTTCAATTCTTATAGTTTTTCATATAAAGGATGGACCGTGGAAATTAGGTCCAATCTTTGCCCTAAAGGGTCATGACCAATCTTTGCCCATTGCTTCTCTAGAAAAGGGTCCCCAGATATCTATCCCCTCGACCCTGGGGAAGGCGTACATAGCCCTTTTTACAAAGAGGTTGAATAATCTTGACAAAAAAAACAGCACATTAGAAAAAAAATCTTTAGTATTTTTAATATATTTTGTTACTAATATTTATTTATTATTAATGCAATAATCCAAATATGTGATCCCACAATATTCCTTCTATCATCTGGTGCTGTACACAATGACAGCAGCTTTGCCAAAGTGGGTGGAGTATCTGTCAATATTCAGCCAATACAGTAAGGTAGAAGTTGAGGACAGGTGTACCCATCTACCTGTGGCTAACTTAGCTGAACAGACTGGAGCCTAACCCAACTGAGTTTCTGTCATTTTTCAGCTAATCCAGGGCGATTACAGCTGTCATCATTTGGCAGCATAACTATACCTGTCAATAACAGATATATAAATGTCTTGAATGGATTTTGGTCCTAGCACCAACCACAATTGTCAGGTGAGTGATCTTCTGCCTGACAATTTAATCAAAGTTCTAGCCGAGCAGTGCCATGTAAACGTGAAATCTCTAATTTAGAATAAATATCTACACTGATGAGATGTTGGAAAAGTTAAATGTAATGTATTATATAAATCAGGCAGGAATTTCAAGCAGCAGTGTACCCAAAAACAATGAAAAACCCTTACAAAGAAACTTACCTTATTTGTATGTCTGAGTTAACACTTGCTGGAGCCACCCATTTCATTTGTACATTTGACTTTAATGTAGAAGATGTTTGACTTACTGCACTCTGTAGAAAAAAAAGAAAAGAAAAAATCAGAAATGATGGTGTAAAAACAGTTATTGTAGTGTTTTGTGGTAAAGGTTTTGTAGAATGTATTTCTGTGTTGTAGACTGAAAATTGGTAAAACGAAAAACTGCTACATAGAACTGTCTCAAAATAGTCTTCCATCAGACTTGGAACTTTAGTGCAAAAGCTGAAAGATGAATGGCTCCTGGACTGGAGTGTACATATCTGAGACCAGAGTATCAGAAGTTTCTCTCTGTGAAAAAAAAAACATTCTGGACTGAGCTGTGTCCTAGAAATGCCTCAGATACACCAAACAAGTCAATTTTAGCAAGGCTTACAGGTCATGTCTGTCCTTAAGCCAATATCTGGGTAATAAAGGAATCAGATTAGTGTGACTAGTGAGCTCATCTCTGTCATGCTCCTCATTGCCCCTTCCCTTATTTACCCATGTGCATTGTAGCACAATGGCTTGCTTACTGTGCTGCTTTTTTTCTCATCCTGTCTGGGCTCTGCTGTACATTAAATTTCAAGATACCGGTACATTTTCTACCTTGCAACAATGGGGTCCCAGATTTCATGCTCGGTCTGGACATGATCTGAAAAGAGTTTGCACGAGTTTCCTATGGGCGCACTAGTTTTCCCCAAAACCCAAATTAAGATAGGTGAACTGGCCTTTCCAGAAATGCTGTTTGGTATTTGTAATAGTCAACAGTGCAGTGCACAATATGAATGCAGTGCCGTAATAAAAGAGTAAAGCTTAAAAAGAAAAACATGAAACTTAAAAAGAAAATATGAACTGTTTAAAACTGAATAGAAATTCAGGTACTTACTCTGCTACAAAAATACATTTAATAATGTGTACATTATAATTAGATGTCCGTTAGTGACATGGCATCTGGCAGATAAAAGGTCAGGGCACAGTAGGTATATGTACAATAAATGTAAATGATGGTTGTTACCACCAACATCTGTAACTGCAAAGGGAGCAGAGACTTGAGTTGTGGTATTTGATATTTTTGCTCTAGTGACTGGTTTTCTTTCATTTTGTTTTCTTTCATCACAGTTGACCTAATAATTATAGTTTAAACTTACTGCAGCAGAAGAACATGTGAGGGTTTGTGCATTGCTGTCTGTGACCTGAAAGGAGCCAAGGGGAGTTGAGCTGCCCGAGCGTGCTTCAATCAGGAAACCTCTAAACTGGGAACTTCCACTTAAAGTGACTGCAAAGTCAGAAAAGAATAACAAATTCTAATTGCAAAATGTAACAGAGAAGCAGAAATATTAAAATGATTTTTTAGAACAAGTTAAAAATGCATTTCATGATATGGTTCAAATGAATTGCTATGAAGCACAAAGACCAGTGCATTCAGAGTTATATAGGAGGATATTTATATTGGTTTTGATTCTGCAATTGTTCTGCATTGTAGTGCATTGTAGTTTGTTCCTTTAGGTAAGGCCCTTGCTACGAGGCAGTCACATTTAATACCACATTCATAATACATTCTCCTACATTTTGCCAATGTGGATATTGCTTTGTAATACATAACGCCCCTAAGCAACTCATGGATTCTAATTCTTTGCACCTTTCTATCATGGGTTCCCGCTTATGCTTCATCTCTAGTTCTCTAATTTAGGAAAGTAGTAGTAAGATTTCCTGCCGTCTGGCCCCGTGTTTTATGAAATACACTATAGCTACTGCTTCATAAGCCTCTAGTACTACTATAGGATCTGAGCAAAGTAATTGCCAAGTCCAGCAGTGATTCCAGAGGAGGGACTAATTTCCAGTTCAAAATTTTGGAGCACACATAGGATAGCAAAATTAGCATAATCACCATGGCATGGTCTGAAAGGGATGTTTCTCCAATCAAGCAATTTTTGATTAAGTGTAGGTCAGTTTGGCGGGTACAAAAATGGTCTATTTGTGAGTACACCTGGTGAGGGTGGGGGAAAAAAGTGTAATCCCTCTCCTGAGGGTTGATAATGCACCATTCATTCAGCATCTGATATTGGTGAATGCACTTCTTAGGTCTTTTGCCGCCTCTGGATACACCTCCCTGGGTTCCTCTAGAGGAATCTACTGCCAGTTCAGGTGTGAAAATGAAATCTCCCCCTAACACCAGAGGCCCCTTCCTGAACCCCTCCAGATATTCTAATGTGGCCCTTAGGAAGGACTCCTGGTTCGAGGAGGGCATGTACAGAGTGGCAAAAGTAACTAACTGCTCACCTACCAAATCCATTACATATAGGTACCCCCCCCCCCCCAACATCACTGGGACACCTAGGGTCCAATGATTTAGGACCTATGACCCTGTGTATATGGTCAATGTCAATTGCTGAGACTTTAGGCTTAGATAGTAAGGTTTTAAATATGGCAGTAGCCACTGCATATAAATCTTTGTTTTCCACAGACTCTGGCATGCCCCAAAATGTTTAATATTGCGCCTGCTCCAGTTTTCAAGGTCATCCTGATGGGTGATGAGTTGCTGTAGGATTGCAGAGTGCTCCTTTATCACTGAAGCTTGGTTGGCAACATGTACCCCGAGATCCTCAGTGGCTTTTTTGGCTTCCTCAATGAAGTGGGTCATGTCACGTTTTAAGAGCAGCGATTTCAGAGTAGCACATGTCCACACAACTTTTCTTGAAATCCCCAAAGTAGAGAATAGTAGGAATATTATGCAAAAAAAAAAAGACCCCCTGTCCCATTTTTCTTGTGTGTTAGCTGGATCTTGTGCAGGGCTCTGAGGCTTGTCTGTGCCTGTCAGAGATGGCAGGGGAGGGAGCTGCGGGCAGTGGGCTTACCTGGGAGTTGCTACTGCTACTGGTTCCTGAGGCCACACTAATGATTTATGTACTCCTACAAGCAGGGGGAAGATTTTTGCAGACCCATGCTGGAATCAGTGGGTGGAGAGTGTGACTGCCGTTTGGCCTCTTGCCCTGCCACACTTTTAGGATCCAGAGGAGAAGCAGGTATACATGTAAAGTACAGCCCTATCTGCTGCGACCTCTGGGAGTGCATATAGGCTCTCAGGCACTTCCCTTACCCATGACTGTCCCCAGTGATAGCTGTCTGCCTTCCTATCTGGGATCATCAGTCAGGCCAGGCCGCATCAAACCCCCCCCCCCCAATATCAGAGGGTTTAAATATGTTTGCTCATGTGATTTAGGTAACCAGTATTTTTTATGAATTTCTTATTATCTTATCTACAACCTAAATCTGAGGGTATGACTTAACCAGATCAGTGAGCAGATGGGTATGGTAACCGCTCTTGATCTTTCAACACCCTTTGCCACTTATCTGACGCAGCCCCTGGATCTTAGGTTTATTAAAGTATTTGCTGTAACAATTCAATTTCAAGAAGACCGAGTGTGATGCTCAAAACCTCCGGTCAGGAACAATGTTTTCAGGATCACACTGGGTTGCAGAGGGAGAGGGATGTCACTTTAAAACTAAAGCACATTGTCCATTCCTGGGAAGAAAACCCTGCTCCAGTAGACACTTACAATCTTTGGAGAAGGCAGGCCTTGGGAGAGGAGTAGTTAATATTAACTTGCCACCCATACTACTCATACTCAGCATTGATTTTGCATTATATGCAAAATAAAATGTACCAACATAAAAGCATTGCATATTTCCTCTTAAAGAAGATTTACAACTTGCCCATAGTATATTTCACCTTTAGAAAGGACACTCTCAAACTTCCCTTTGCTGTAAAATAAGCTGGAGGGCAGCCTCATACATAATCTTGTTTCAGCAATTGTGGAGTGGATAAAAAGGCTTGATTTATTGCTTGCAATGAAAAGTTATTTAAAGACAACTAGATGAGAGATGTTTGTATAACTGTAACTTTTTATTGTGTTTCTTGAGAGTAGAGAAATTCTATACATAACTGATGCGTGATTGAGGGATGAAAAGAGATTTAAATTTTTTACCTTGAAGAAAAATTTTGCCAATACTGCATTTACAATAACTAATAGAACAGTGGCATTGACAAAAACATTTTTGGAACAAGACTTTTGACCATGGTTCCCCCATGTTATAAAGGTTGGGACATGCTGGTCTAGAGAAGCATTTATGCACACATTTTTTTCATTTGTCCACTGGTATTAGAAAAAGTTTCATACATTTTGTTGTATTTTTTTTCCCTAAGTGTCTAAAATAAGGACATAGGACAGAATGAGAAGGTAAGAGCAATACAATGGTAAAAAAACAAAACAAAAAAAAAAAAAAAAAAAAAAAAAAAACCACACACCCTATTACCCCTATTTAACAGTACATTGCTGTTAGTAGCAACCATTATGCATGATGAGGTCATAACCTGTTTAGAGATGAGAATAAAACATTCTTACAACCTGCATTTGTTTGTTAACAGTGGAGCCTTTAAATTTTCAGTGTGCAAATCATTAGGAAGTTTTATTCATATCAAATACCTGTTTAATATTTGAAGCATTTATCAAGTATTTAAGAAAAGTTTTAGTCAAAAATTCCAAAAACACTGGCAGTTAGGCTTTTATTGTGGATTTAATACTTGTCCATGTGACCATTGTCAACAAAAAAAGAACATCATGTAATATTCAAAGATTTGGAGTTGTCATTAGAGAAGGTAGTAAGGAAAATCAATCACACTTTACGTCCGCTAAGCCCCAGATCCCCCTGGAGCTGTTCTCAATTCGGTTCTGTGCCATCCTGCAATCCTCCTTGCCTAACCCTTTTATATAAAGTAAAAATTATCTACCCTTTTATCTAGAGTAAAAATGTTGTTGATAGATCTGCTTTAACAAAGACAAACATTTTCAAATACCAAATAAAGATGGGAATTCTGCTCACTTTATAAAGTTTATTTCACTTTCTCTTGCATCTCTAGGACAGGGAAAGAACATTTCACTGGTGGGACACAGACAGCCAAAAAATGAAACCTAATAGGGATTTTAACTTTTGTCTTCATCTTTCCTTTTATGGAATGCATCTGAAATCAGCACTTAATCCCCAATAATTAAACTGACTTAACACATAAACACTATTTACATTTACAGCAACTTTAAAACCCCAAAATGAGCTCTTCATACTAAACCCCACAAAACGTAATCCAGGTGTTTTCCCAGCCCCTTTTAACCAGGTGCACCATCCAGCACTTTTCAGTAACCACCTGGCTGTTTTTGGGTGGTTACAGAAGAGTTGGGTCAAAATACTAGGGCTTGCCACCCACCTACAATTTCTTCCCACCCAGCTTAAAAAAAATTCTGGGTTGAACACTTTTAACCAAATACATTTCTTCCCACCCAGCTTAAAAAAAATTCTGGGTTCAACACTTTTAACCAAATACCCCCCAACACATATTTACCTTAACCATAACATCTAACTTAACCTTATAGTGAGTACTTCTTATGCTCCCTAGCTCTGTAAACTCATAATAGTTAACCCCCTCTCCAAACAAAATAAATAAAATCTGTTCTAATATGTTAAAATGTAGAAAAAAACCTCCCATTAGACACATGACCCTAACCTAATGTAACCCTTGAACTAAATCTAATCATATATAATGGAAACTATATACTACACATCTCGTTTCATTTAACTACATTACTGAATACTGGGAGCAGATCCAGATCCAGGTGTTTTATTGAATAAACAAACTGAAGAAAATGAAACTTCCCAATAAATTAGTTCCACAACTTTAAAAGGACCCACTCACCACTTTCAAAACCATACACCATGGCAAGGCTGTAAAACAAGAAGATAAATATTTCACAGTAGTAAATAGTATTCCACAGCAGGAGGCATACTACTATACCCCACATTACCTGTAATTTGTTCTCCAGCACTGTACGTGGTTTTAGAAACAGTCAAACTATAAGGGACTGTGGAGGTCTGGGCCACGGTTCCATGATTAGGAAGCATTGATGAGCATGATTCTTCAACTCTTCCACCTGGAAAAGCATTAATGGAGCCATAAAGACAGAAAATAAGCAGGATGATGATCCTATGAACTGAATTATCCATCTGTATGGAATCTGAAACATAGAAAAAAAAATATTTATGTTAAAAAACAAAACACAGATATAAGAACATAATATATTAGAATATTTTAGATTCTACTGAATGTTTGCATGTAGATTTTTACAATACAATATAAAAATGACCATTTCCAAGGTGTGAAATTGTACAAATATCAAGCAGATCCAAAAGCACATACTGAGAAGATTCAAAAAGTTTTGAACTGGAGATTTCCATAATTCACTTATGCCAAAGACAAAACGTTTACTGCTACAGATTGGGGTGAAATATTTCTACAAACCAACAAGATCAGCTCAAACAGAATGCTATACTGTGCACGGTTCTAGACCAAATAGTTAAACATCTGTTAGCTCTGGATCAGCAAAAAGACATTTAGAGACACATCTTTTATCCACCCAGGTGATAGAATACATAAACAAGCAGACCTGCGTAATGGCTTATTTGTGATTGTGCCTTCACTGTCCAGGTAAAGGCTGAGAGCCATACGTTGACCAAGCTATATTGTTTAACTACAAGAGAAAAAAAGTCAGGTCACAAAATTTCCCAGCTTCCCAAATGCAATGCATTCGCCTGGCCCTGCCACAAACATCTACATTTAGGGGAGGTAAGGGGCATCCAGGTTTTTCAGCATAATAGTAATTTGAATTTTTTAGTTTTACAAGCCTCTACAATGCTTCATTTAGTTAAAATACGTGATAATTTGCTGTGATAGAAATTAGCTGTTTTTTAGTCCAAAAAGGTCTAATAACGAGACATTTTATGTCTATAGTTAAAGCAATTGATTGACCATCGCAGGGCTCATACTACAAAGCACTCTTCTAGTTGTATCACAGTTGTACGCTGCCTCTCCTTTTAGAGATTGTTACACTAGGTAGGAAAGTCTCATCAAAAATGTCAGGTATGTCAATAGGTCAGTTATAGAAAAGCAGTGCAATACCAGAGAACTAAGGAAAGGAAAACTCATTGGAAACAACCAGCTGTTTTAATTGGGCAGCATTGCAATTAATTTAAATTGTGTGCAGATTTTCGTTTTAAAAAAGCATTACATCAAACATATCTGTCTTGTGCCTTGACTAGTTTGTTCTTCTCTACCAGTCATAAACCTAGGCAACTGCTTTCTGTTTATGCCTGAAAGGTATTAGGCCACTGTCTAATCTCTATAGACACCTAAGTACACCTAAGGATATATCCCAATACAAATCATAGGAAATGATTGACAGATTTGATTCTAGCTGGTTTTAAATTATTGTTCATTTCAAATTGCTAGGGAAAATTATACTTGCTTTGTCATCTATTGAAAAGGATCATATTGTAAGAAGGTAAAATGTGCTAAATCTCTGCGCTTGTAACATGAAAATCATTAAAAGTGCAATAGATACAGTATAGACTCTAGAGCACTGTGGCCAACAGCCATAGGAACTAAATGGATTTCTTGCTAGGTGCACATACATATATATACAGAATGTACATATACTTTCCTGTAAATGCTTGTTGCCACAGTACACTTACTAACATAGCAACTGAAGGTTTTTAATCCATAGAGTAAACTCTTTGTTCATACCCAGGGATTCAAAGATACTGACAATGCTTAATGGCAGCAAGGAAGTGGCAATGTGAAAGTATACATAATTATGTAACTAGGAACACCTAATAAACTGAATATTTGTAGAAAAAAACTTTTTAATCATATATAAAAAAAAAATAGAAGAGATAAAAATGTTACAAAACTTATAAAGGCTTTAAAGGGGTTAAATATTTCTTTAAAGTTTTGGTTTGCAACTACCTCTTTAAAAAAAATTCTTGATGCTATTTTTTAAAAGAGAAAAATGAACATTAGCAGAGTGGTGGGACAACTATAACAAATTTGGAACAGAATATACATTGAACGTATATCCATGGCACACAGAGGGGCACTATTAAAAAAAAGAGTAAATAACAAGGTCCACAAGACAATCATTTTGTGGTAGCATAGAGGAAAGCAAAAAGATAAGAGTGGAGCTCAAATGTTGCAGGTGGAAGTTATTAGTAAGTGTCTATAGAATGAGATTATCTGTGGAAATAATGATAGCAGTCAGACATACTTGCTTTCCTTTTTTACACCTGTACTTTTCTAAAAAAAACAATCATTGTACAAACATGCAACATAGGGAAGATATACCAACATTAATATATATAGGCACCATTAAAAATGCTTGGAAGATGTAAGTAGATGAAGTTCAAAAGTTAGCTGCTAAAATACTATGTGTTTTTTTGAAGGCTGAGATTAGAAAAATAAAAACTACAAAGTTATTATATACATCCTCAGACACATATATTAAATGATTTCTGCTGTATCTACCGTAAATGCATATTGTAGATAGTAAACCCTTTTTCCATTAGCACTGAATAATTATGCATACAACAAAATAAAAAGTAAACTGGTTTTGTAATAAGGTTAATGCTTCATCTTAACATATAGCTATATACTAAAGTACCACATCTGATCTCATAAGGATTTCAATGAATAAAGTGGCAGGGAACCAAGCATTAAATAAATCATTTTAATTATCTGTGGTATTCTCAGATTAGCAGCTGCTGTGGGTGGCACACTTACCCCTGATCACAGCAGCACAGCTCTTAGTACAGGTAGATTGTGTTCCCTACCTCACAATTCAAGGATTACAGCAAAGACACAAACACACAAGGTTCAAGCGTCATCACAGGGAGGGATCTAGGAATATACATTCTTGTAAAGCTGTAAGGTATACCAGTTTACCATATCATTTTACCAACATAGCTTACAGTTTACAAAATGTAAATAAAAAATAAACTATACATGCACAAAAGATGAGAGAATATTATACCAACCCCCTGATAATACCATGTGTTTTTTTTACTAAATATTACTACTACTACTACTAATAATAATAATAATAATAATACAGATTAAAAAAAGCAAACATAAAATAATTAGATGACATAAGTTTTTGATATAGGCATATATTGTCACAGATCCCCTCAGCATTTGCCCTTTTCTGTATCACCCACCTTGCACTCCCCTGCAGCCAGCAACAACTCTGCTTAGGAATCCCACTGTCATGTGACTCTCTGAGAGCTACCCCTTTATCTCAGAGGACTAGAATATCCCACAGACACACTCCACCTGCTGGCCAAAACATGAACATCACCTGAACTGCCTCTTCTCCAGCACTCCCTCTGGTGGTGGGTTCAGATACCTGTGGGTCACATGGTCTTCATTCATCACATAATATCCCCCTATATTAAGAAGTGACTGGCAATGTTGCCTGAACAAGGAGTTCTTTTAGGCTCTGCTTGCAGGTCCCGGTCTGCATTTCCCGTTCCTGATTCTGACTTTTTAGTATACCTACCCCAGCTCTTTCTGACTTCTCCTAATTGCCACCTGCCAACCTTGACTGACTACTCTTTTGCCTTTTCGCTTCTGTGCCACGCATTGGTCCTATCCAGTCAGCAGTTACCAGCCCCTGCGTGTACAGGGGCCACAACCTGGGCACCGCCTCCTAAAGTTCATCAACCCATGCAGGGTGCACTGGTGAAGCCAGAGGATAGTGTCTTAGTATATGCACTGTGAACACGTCCATGTCAAGTAGGCTGGTGACATGGAGGATCCACCTTCCCAAATGTGATTACTGTAATAAATGTGATACTGTATAATAAATATATATACACGTTCCAATACACCTCACATGAAAATATTATGTGAACATCACAGATATCACTGGAATATCCAGCAGAATCCAAGTATAACATGTAAATGATGTTTCAACATCATATGGTTCACTATTCGTTCATTAATGCTTCCTTCACTGTGGTTTAATTATAGGGGTAGTGGGGAATCTGACATTCGGCAAACATCTCTGGTGGAAAATCAATCACTGCCTTTAAAAACATAGAACATGGACAAAGAACATTTTTCACCAGAGAATGTTTGGTAAATCAAAAATTCACCGTCAGGTTCCTAACTGAACAGTTATAGTGTCCAACACAGGCAGTTAGTCACCAATGGCATAGACATGGCTTAAAACACTTACAAAAAAAGAATTATGATCATCCCAATGCTTTAAATGATTCTGTATGTATTATTATCTGGAAATGTTGAATTAAATGTTGGTTCAATAATATCCAATGTACATAAAAATATCTGTTGCCATGATATTATAGTGATATTATAGGAATAATCCCATGTATATTGGTAATCACCACCCCAGGTCCAAACTCCTCGACATGTAAATATGTGTACAGTTAATTTAGCTTTAAGTTAATCATGAAATACTCAATTTGTGGTTCATTGGCACACTGGCAGAGGGAAATATCTCACCCAGCAAATTATGAACAATACTGGATACTGATCAAAAAGTGCTGATGTGTCCAAATCAGGTACTTTGTTCAGGGGAGCTAAGAGGCTAAGAGCAATGAGTAACAGAAGGAAGCATGTGGAGAGATGTATTTGCATCCTTTGTGTTTATATATATATATATATATATATATATATATATATATAGGGTTTGCTGAGTCATGGTCCTCTAGTTTCAGTAAGTTGTACATGGAATGGTACCTGGAATTTATATCTAGAAGGTGGAAGGTCTTCAATTTGAACCAGTTTCAATCAGAGTATGAGCTTTCCTGTTAGTTCCTTATAAGCAGAGAAATTTCCTTGTTTCCCTGTCCTCAGAGATGTTTGTTTATCTGCATCCAAAACATTGCTCACAACAGGGATTAGAAAACAGTTAGGTCAGCCATTCTCCACCAGCATTCCACTAGAGGTTGCTAGGGGTTTCTTGTTCTCTAATTTTTTTAATGTCTGTATAGTTCTCGGGTCATCACCACTTGGTAAGCCACCTGCAAGACTTTATTTATGTTTTAGATACCTATAAAGGTGTTATTCTAGCCATTACTGCAGGGGAAACTGGTTCTCCATTGCCCACTCCTTTCAGAGGTTTTTGTTGCTCCTATACATTAAAAAAAATGTACCTGCAGCAGTGGCTAGAAATATTGAGCAACAGACATTAAATCATGTGGGTCACCAGACATAAGGCCTGGATTAATAAAACTGTCCAAGACTGGAAAAGACTTTCATCGGTGAACCTGGGTAACCCAGTAATTCTGGAATGGTTTGCTTAAAAGTCATTTGCTATTTGTTAGGAATTGTTTTCAATCCTGGAGCAGGTTTGCTGTAAGTGTATCTTCTACAGTCTTGGAAAGATTTAATAAATCAGGCCCATTCCCATTACTGGAAAATGAGTGGACACTTTTTATCCAATTACTTGCATTCTGTATAAGCCAGTAAGCGTGTTAACTCTCTGAAATGAGGTTGGGATCCTTTGGACCCAGTTCTGTTCATTAAAGCTCATAGTACAAGTAAAAAACATAACTAGTTAAAACAAAAACATGTAAAAGTTTAGAATCAAAGGTCTATACCCAATAATATAGCACTAAATTTAACTAAAAAAGTACTGCTACTTTGTGAAACTAAAAATCTAATCACAAAAATCTGCAGACTTCACAATCATTTCTACTCTGTTAAGTATGCAAACTTCACAAGCACTAAGAAGTTAGTTTTATATAAACAGTTTAGTTTAATTTCTTTCAAAATCAGACTTTTTCTTTCTTTAACCTCCCTGGCGGTCTGATTATGTCCGTATTTTTATGTCAAAAGCGGTACATTGTTTTGCGTGAAAATTTGTTGTTTAATATTTTAGGCTTGTAATTCTTATTTCTTAATTCTTAGAATAACTCCCGCGTATGATAAGTTTGAAACACAAATCATAAACTAAAATATAATAAATAATTATGAATAATAATTGTAAAAAGAATGAATTTAATAATTTTATTTAAAAAAAACATCCAAACCAGGGTACAAGTAAAAAATTAACTTTTGAATGTGTTATTTGGATTTATTTTTTATAACTTTTTTACTGTGATCAATGTTTTAAAAACAGATTACAGTGTAACCTGCTTTTAAATTTCCCACCCGGCCACGCCTCTCCAGCATACTGACGCTAATGCAAAGCCGGCCGGGGATCGCTGACTATGCTGCTGGATCGAGGGGAGCAGGTAGGAGTTTTTTTTCCAAACCCAAGTGTGGCTCAGGGTTACCGCTTATGGTATTCATTTCATTTTATAAGTGTATCCTCTCCAGCCTTAGAGAGTTTTATTATATCAGGCCCACTGTGTTTCATTCACATGACTTCATTGGCTTTGAGAGAAGCATTTTTTGAAAAATATGTCACTGGTTTGCTGCAAGGTATTTACAGTTTGGCATTCTCTAGTTATTACCCTCAAGGAAATTTTACTTTGTTGTTTTCTGGCAGCTTGTAAAGTGAAAGTCTACAGCAGGCTCTTGAGTTGTATGAGCACCCCGTATATACACAGCCATGAACAGGAAGGCTAATGCACAGGCAAAAGAACTAAAAAAGCTAAAATAGTTGAAAAAAAAAATCAATGGACTAGTTCCATAGCCAAGAACATAAATGCTAACCACGGGTGATGCCAGTAAAAAGTTGGCAACCCTATACAACCCATTGTTCCAAAATTTCATGTGGTCCTCTCCAGCCTTGGAAAGCTTAAATAAATAAGGCCCAATGTAGGTATGGGGCCAGTACCAAAAGGTATACCTGCCTTTAGATAATTTACAGTATATGAAATGTGCATAAATATAAATGACCTAGTCTAATTGTGGCTTGGTTTAAAGTAGTCTGCAGATCTTTGAGAACCATTTCCCTAAAATAAACTTTATGTATGATAATAGGTTCAATTTAATTAATTTCTAGGAACTTTCTAGGAAGAAAACTGCTTAGCAGATGTATACTTCCTACTTAGAGAGACCTTTTATTCTAAAAATAACAGTGAAAGGACAATACAAAAGACAGAAACATGACATTTAGTGCTATTCAATGTATTTCCTATTCAATGTAAAAACCTGAACTACCAGTTAGGTAGCCGTATCATGTGAATGTGGCAGTTTGGAATTTCCCAAGATTGTAAGTATATAAAAGTAAAAATAATTAAATACATATTGTCTTGTCAGATGCATGTAATTTGTATATATTTTTATAATAAAAATAAGTAAAATAAATAAGGTAATAATAGGCTGGAAATGTTCAGATTTATCCGCTGCTGAGAACACAAAGTGTAGAAGATAGGCAGTGAACTATGGCAACGGAATCACCAGACACAAGGGATTTATCGACACACACACACAGTAATTAATCCTGGAAACCAGAATTTTTTTATTTAATTAATTGTTGTTATATATATTTCTTATATTGTTGTTTATTTAAAAAATATGAAAAGTCTGATATCAAATTGTAGGAAGCATTTGCTTTCTGGTTCAGTACACATCAAAGGTAAAATATGTTTTTTTTTATCACATGTGAATTTTTATTATTAGAGTTTGATTGTAGACCCAGGACCATGAAGCACTTTTTTTGTATTCCAACAGTTTTCAAGAAAATTGGAAATTGATCAAATCATTTTTCAAATATTTACATTATTTTGGTCATTTGAATATATATGTTTCAATGTATATATATATTTTTTTGATTTGTCCAATACCACCTCCTGTTTACTGCTTTATTTTAATTTAGCCCAAATTGCTGTAGTATGTGAATAGGTAAAATTAAAAAGGAATTTATTGCCATCATATATTGCTACAGTTATCTTGCCATCAACACATCCAACATAAATGTAAAATTTAAGTTCTTCATCTGTAACTTAGTACATATGTATATTAAAGACAACACTTTTTCTGTCTTGAACGCTATTAACATTCATTGGACCAGGAATGAAATGGCCATGAAAACACAGATCAGAAGAAGTACTTCAAAATTCTTTGCCTGCAACATAAAATGTGTCACAATTTTAAAACAAAGTATTTCTTTCTATTGATGTATCTATTCACGTACTATTGTAGAATAAATAACTTTCCTAAACTGGAACTAAACATTAAGAATAAAAAAAATGTCACCTTTATCACAGAAAGTATAGGTGATAGGGTCACTTCTGCAATAAAATAAACTTATAAACTCCTTATAACAATATTTTAGTTACACTGGTCTGTCTGTGCTCTGTCATGGATGCCCCCATTTTCATCCGGTCCTCTTCTTGCTGTCGGATCTTTAGCCATCTTAATTGGGCAGACCAGAATGACGTAACTTAAGGAAGGACAGAGGGATGTCTGTATACCTGGTATTGCACATTTAGCTGTACATATGCAGCTCAACATACTTTAAAAAAATTATTGTGAACAGACAGGTTAGTATATTTTTTTGCAGAAGGGATATAGCCTTCCCCTTCTGCCAAATAAAAAAAACCCTTGAACTACCAAACTCAACAGATAGTGCTGTGCTTATAAAGTTACAAAATCAACAAAAATGTAGTGATAAAATAAACTTACACAATGTTGGGATCCACTACTAAAAATATCTGCAGGGGGGGTGTTCACATTATAATCAGTTGTGTTGCTGGACATTTCCATGTAAGAAAGTCTTGAACTAACAACATCGGTCCAGAAAACCATCTCTGTTTGAACGACTGTGGCTCTGAAATTAAAAATTTACAATAAAGTTTATATCGCTTCTTTCTTTACCCAATAACCAATTTACCATGGTTTTGGTTGCCAAGTAGAAAAACAATTGGTCTCCTAGAATGTAAGCTCTTACGGGCAGAGTCTTCTCCTCCTGTGTCACTGTCTGTATCTGTCTGTCATTTGCAACCCCTATTTAATGTACAGCGCTGTGTAATATGTTGGCGCTGTTTAATATTATTAATATTATTATTAATAATTGGTCAAAGGATTGTTTGACTTTACATGATCTGTACACTGTATGTTTTTTTGTTTTAATTATGTGATTCATTTTATTTTTACATTGTATCTTTAAAGTCCCACAGATTTATATAGTGTTGTTGCATGATTAAGCAATGTGGTAATATACCTATATATTAATATACTAATATTATAGTATATGTAATATACTATAGACCCAGTATCTCTGCGGTTGTAAAGTATTTAAAAATAATTGTATATATATATATTATTAGTACTGTATAGTAAATAGGATTTTAGAGCTTGCCAGAATAAAGCAGTATGTGATATTGCCTAAGAAATCAGAATTAAGATCTTGGCAGTAAAGCCTAAAAGTGATAAATAAGCTTTTAGACCTTGTATGTGTTTAAACTACTTTTTCATTGTGATGTTGTTTATTTTTGGATGCTTACCTGATTTGAATATCTGAAGTGGTTGACGTTGGTGCTACCATGTCACCGTTAGGCTGGTCTTTCCTACATTAGAAGTATAACTGACTGCACCCTGCAATTATAGTACAAACCTAAACTTGTGCAATTCTATGAATATAAAACTTATCAAAACTGATATGTTCCTTTGCATATTATCAGTAAATTCAGGTCAGAGTTTATGAGGTTTATATAGTCTTCGGGCTCTCCTTGGATAGGAGTTAAAATTTTGAAACTTGCAAAGGCAAATGGAGGTATGGCATTTCCAGACCCAATAATATATCAACAGGCGGTCAACTTGACTAGGTTGTTGGATGGGTGTACTAACAGTGTGTCTAAACTCTAGATAGGCTTGGAAGACGCTCTATTTGACGCTTTGGCATGGGCCCCAAATATGGTCAAAGCTTCTATTATGGAACACCCTCTGATTGGGACAACTCTTAAAGTAATTTCTCATTTTTTCTCCTCTCAAAAAGTAGTGTATTATCCATCTCCATTGTCTCTCATACTGGGATGATTGGAGTTTCCATATTGGACCAATTTTTCGCCAGTGGGGTGCCAAGGGTGTTTACAGGGCATTTCATTTTCTACAGGATAGGTCATGGTATCCCTTGCCTAAGTTGCAGTGTGCTAAGGAGTTGCCCCCTTTGGATCCCTGGCATTGTATACAACTTACTTATGTGTTATGCGCTCTTCCACA
The DNA here is from genome assembly GCF_032062135.1 of Pyxicephalus adspersus. NCBI lineage: Eukaryota > Metazoa > Chordata > Amphibia > Anura > Pyxicephalidae > Pyxicephalus > Pyxicephalus adspersus. The sequence goes on along the minus strand of NC_092865.1, from coordinate 34,156,315 downwards.
GCCAGCAACCTTTAGCCGCTCCTTGTTGCCTTTGGAATCCCTATGTTTAGCAGGGAATCCCCTGAAAGATTCCTTGTCTTACCTGTACCAGGCACTGTTAACTGTACATGCACCCGAAACTCCTGGCTTTGTGACTTGGTGGGAGACAGACTTGAAAGTAGAATTTTCGGAAACTCAAAAGCATATGTTACTCCAGTTTAGGCACAAGGCTGAAGTTTGCAGTAAATACCAGGAAATGAATTACAAGCTGGCCACTCGGTGGTATAGAACGCCCTTTAATCTGGCTAAGATCTACCCCCACAATGACAATATCTGCTGGAGATGTGGATCAGCTCCTGGTATGCTTTTGCATATTTTTTGGGAGTGTCCTTCTTTGTCTACTTACTGGTCTTCGGTGGCTTACCTTTTCCATAAGCTCACAGATAATAATATTAAAGATAAACCCACTTTGGCGTTACTCCATGTCTCTGATATGTCCAAAAAGACATACAAAAACTCTTTATTACGACATCTCTTGAATGCTGCAAAGCCATGCATTCCTGCAATGTGGAAGTGTGACAAACCGCTAACCCTTGGGCACTGGCTAATGAGGGTGGCAGATGTTTACCATATGGAAGACCTGATGACAGCTGGGACTGATCAGACCGATAAAGTTATCCAGACATGGTATTACTAGGTTCCTTATTAGTACATCTGCAAAATATTGTAGATTGGCCAGTGACTCTTCTAGTGAGGTATTGAGTTTGATTGTAAAGACCAAACTGACACATTAAGTCGGGACACCCCTCCCCCCACCCCATTGCCCCCCCACCACACTCTCCTCTCTATTTCTTTTCTTTTTTCTTCTTTTCCTTCTGCAAAACTGAGATTCTGGGGTTTCTCTTTATTTTACCATTTCATCATTGCATCGTTCTAATGTTTGTGTATTTGGCTTGTATTTTCTCAGGAAATTGTTTTTATATATTTTTTTTCATACATTGTGTAACCTGACATTTTATTGTCATGTAAACCTTGGAATATGTCAGTAAAAATTAATTAAAAAAAAAAATTTCAAACTGGGGAAAATACAATCACAATTAAATTCAGATTTACCAATTTACTTATGCATGAATACTTTTTGTTGACACACTCCGTATTGGTATTTGGTAATTAGAATTTTTTTGAACAGGACCACCAGCTTTTGTAACCACATATTTATTTCTCAATTTTGTATTTGTTACTAATTGCTGGGAGGAGTTAATTTTTAAACAATATATGATTTTTGTATTTATGGTTATTGATAGTAAAATAAATGTTTATTGTATATTTTATTTTAGTAGTGCATTTTTGCCAATAGCAGGTTTTATTGTTTTATGTTTAAAATTAAATATTACAACATAATATATGGAAGCTGATGCTGCCTAAGAAAACCCTTGTTTGTCCACAAAAATAGTATATAGGTTACTTTATTATTTTAAGTAATGACCATGGTACTTTCAAATTAGTAAACCATTGTCTATAACCGGATTACAGTATGAATCATAGATAGCATTTAGAATACTGTAAATTAGTGATTAGCAGATTATTGTGTTTCATTTTTCATATGATTTAAAAATTGTATTGTAGCTGGAATAGTAAAATAGAAATGGAATATTGGTGAGATAATTTCTCTCACCTCTGTTAGCTTGTTCTTTGTCACAATTGCAGGCAGCACACCTGATTAGTTGTCAGTGTTTTCCTTCCATCCCCAGGTGAAATTCGGCTATCCCAGAGATTCAAGAGCCACATACCAAGTAAAATTCAGGTACCTATACCACTTCTAAAATATGTTTTTTTTTTAATATTTAATGCAGACCTTAATATGATTACTTGTTGCTACTATCACATTCTAAGATCCATCTGTATAATGTCACATACACCCACCCACCATGAATTCTGGTGATTTTATATACATTAGAGATTACTGAATACATTGTACAGCAATTTACAATATAGAAACATCAAAATACACAATTTAACTTTTTTTCTACTTATACATTTTAGTTTTTTTAAAAAGATAATTATTAAATACATTCCCTCTACTTACAGCAGCCCTTGAGCAAGTAAGAGTCTGTGCATTTGACGTGGTGACTTGGAAGGAGCCCAATGGGGTTGTATCACTACCTGATCGAGCTTGGATAAGAAAACCTCTAAACTTAGTAGAACCGCTACTACTGGTGAGTGTGACTGCAAAAATAAATGCAAAATGGAATGTCATTTTAGAGGTTTGCAGTTTCATTTGCACATTGGCAAAGATGTATTTAAGAAGAAACATTTCCTGTATGTTTTTTGGTAGCTGATTTCCTAAATAATCGGTTGAGGAAATGTTTAAATGACATCACATAAGACCACCACACTATACAGCATGTAATACTACAGAAGACTGTCACTAAATGTTATAGGAGAGGGTCAGAGAACATGGACAAGCTACAAGAAAAAGTGCGAGACAGTGGGCATAATACAGAATATGGACTATAGATATAATATAGGTTTTTTTGGAGGCTATGGGCCTGATGCAAAAGTCAGAGAAGAAGGACAGGTTCTATGAAACCTTTAGAGATCACTTCCATTTTTAATGATCAATTCCATTTACAAATGAATGTTCCCACTACTGGGACCAGGACGTCATATTGTTCTATTTAACACTACCGTTATCACACTGATATTCTCAAAATCAAATTAAGATCTGTTTTAAAATGTTAAATATTCAAATACATAAAAAGAGAAAAAAAATGAGCACAGATAAAAGTAACAAAATGGGGGAGATACCCTTAAAGCGTACCTAAAATCACACTTTCAGCTTGGGCTACATGGATGATGTAGAGTTATACTGACCTGTCTAGGTTTTACTTTTGTTTAAAGCTTCTAAATCCCCTAAACCAGTGGTCACCAGATGGTGGTCTGTGAGAAAAGTTTGGGGTTCTGCGGCTCTGGCCTGTGCACCCCACCAGCAGGGTCAGAAGAAGGATCCTGCTGCGAGGCAGCATTGGCCAGGGCCGCAGAACCAGGTGTCCTGTACGGATTGTAGGCTCAGGGCAGTGAAGGGGAGGTGCCTCTGGACACAACCTGCCCACTCTCCCATTGCAGGCTCCGACCTGAGGGAACTAAAGTTCCCCCAGGCTGGGAAGAATACACTTTCATCGGTGAAGCTGGGTGATCCAGCAAACCTGGAATGGATCTGGTCCAGGATCGAAAGCATTTGCAAACAAATAGCAAATGCATTTTAAGAAATCCATTCCAGGTTTGACGGATCACTCAGCTTTACTGAGGAAAGTGTATTCTCTCCAGCCTTGGAGAACTTTAATAAATCAGGGCCTATATCCTATTAGTATTGTAAAAATGAGACAGGGCTTCAGGTTAAACTACCATGGTATTTCTACAGCTAAATGTGTTAGAACTGACCATTTTTATAGAGTTTAGATTGTAGGTAAGAAAACAGCCATTATCTACTCCACTGTGTCTGTATCTATTCTGTAACCATCATTTTTGATTCCATTTGATCCATGGATTACGCTCACCTGTAATCTTTTCTCCAGGACTGTAAGTGGTTTTAGCCAAAGACAGAATATATGGTGAGGGTGAGGTCTGAGCTGAGGCACCATGTATTGGCATCATTGTGCTACATGAAGAAGTAACTAGGCCATTAGGATAGGCATCAGTTCTGATTGAAAAGCAGCCAAGAAATATAGGGACAAAGCTTTGAAGCAGATAACTCATCTGTTGAGAGGAATACACATTGATTAATTCATCTATACATAATTGACATTTATATCCATTCTGCATTATTTATTTAATGCATTTATAAAACTATATGTAAATGAAAACCACTTTTAAAATACTTAGCAAAGTTAAGTGAGGACATAAACGTGATGGACTCATGATGTTGTGTTCTTTCTGAAAGCTAAAATAGCACAGCCCATATAGAAGGAGGAAAAAGTGCAATGTAGAAATGTTTTGAACAAAGTGTATTTAATAAATAGAGCGCTGCTCTCCGCCTTCCGTTTTTTTCTAATTTAAGGTACTTTTGAAAGTCTAGCGCTGCTTATACACATTACCTAATATCTTCTATTGTAGGAAGAATATTGAAGAGATTGCCAAAAGACAACATACAAAGGGCTCAATTTATAAAGCAGGGAATCTGACATTCTCTCAAACATTCCCTGGTGGCAATCAATTACTGCCATTGAAATACATTGGCCTGGAAGATTCCCACCAGGTAAGGTTTGAGAGAAGATTCCATGAGTAAAGCCCAAAGTGTTTCCTGTACAAAATACCATAAGTGGTAGCCAGCATAGCTTTACGAAGACAGAGACTGTTAAACACAACTAAATTCTTTTTATGGAGAAGTAAAAAGACAACAAATAAAATGAGGCTGTAGATGTAGTAAACTTGGACTTTCCTAAACCACTTAGTTCCATGCAGACAGCTAATGTGTTAATTAAGATTTATTAGTTTAGATAGAACAATCTGTAAAGGGCATACAAAACTGTTTAAAAAACCCTTTAAAAAAAGAGAATTAGAACAATGATAATGGATACAAGCTATGCAGGGGAATGTAGTACTTGCACAATGTTTTTACAAGTTGACTTGAATGAAGTACTTGACTTAATGATTACTACTTATGGCAAACAATATTTAACCTTAACAAAAGATATACACTTTGGGGTCAAAAACATGCATGTATAAAATGCAAGGACTCTAGGGGTTGTAAAACTGTGCAGACCAATCATGGAAACTTACCATTACAACTGTATTATGAAGCCTTGCTACTGCTGAATTCTAGGTGTATACTTGCAGAATGCACCTGTATGACACAACACAGATGTGTAAGTCTCACTTGTACCTAGTTTGACTTGTTATATAGGTAAAGTGGTGCTGGTATTTGTCAAGATTGACGCCTCCTCTGGGAGGGACTTGACCAGCTCTCCTGACTTTATCTACATTGCAAATGTAAACGTGAATTACTGACAGTGGTCTTTGCATGAATGTTTTAGTTTTCTTTTTACATTACACCTCTTCTACCACTGTTCTACACCTGCCCACATTCACCACTGTACCCCCCAAACACATTTTTTACTACTGTACATGTTTCACCATTGTGCCCCCCAAAACAAATGTTTCACCAATTTAGCCCAATTGCACACATTTTCTACTTCTGTACAGGTAGTCACCTATCTGTAGTTAAGGGCATCTGACATAAGGACAACTCTCAGTTACGAACAGGGGGTTCCCTGCTTGCTTGTGTGCAGAACGGAGGCTTGAAAGGGGAGGGGAGGATTGCATGACACTGCAGTTGTTTCTTTTTGCATATCAAAGCACAGCTTGCTCCAGAAGTTAATGAATGTCTAGGCTCCATAAAGTTTTTGCTTTGTTTTTTTTGCTTTGTTTGTGATTAGCTCACAGTGAGGTTTTCTTTACAGTAACTGACACCATACTGCCTAATAATATGATGAGACAAATATCTGTCCTAATTGCATTTATTAAAATAATATACCTGTTCCAATTTACATACAAATTCAACTTAAGAACAAACCTACAGTCCCTATCTTGTATGTAACCTGGGGACTCCCTGTACTCTCAATAAAAATCTACTTGTAATGAATATTACCTTGCAGCTGAGAAAAACTGTTTTTAGGTTGTCTGCTAACATTTCAATCTTTTCA
>NC_092865.1:34139428-34149769 GCF_032062135.1 Pyxicephalus adspersus | reverse complement strand
TCCCTCATGGGAATCTTCCAGTTCCATGTGTTTCAAATATTCCTTCAAACATTCCCCCATGGGAAACTTCCAGGTCCATGTGTTTCAATGACAGTAATTAATTCCTACCAGGGAATGTTTGAGGAATTTCAGATTCCCTATATTATAGAGCCTGAACAGTTTATAAAATTAGGCTAGGTTTACACTAGCATTTTTTCCAAGGACAGCCACTTAAAACAAATGTATTTATTACAGGCTTTTTAGGTGGTAAAGTTTCCAGGCACCTAACTGCCTCCAAAGCAGGGGTGTAGTGGGCCTCACTTTTCTTGGGACCCCAATATAAGCTCTCCCTTGGCACTGGCCACTGATAGCCTTCACTGTTACCATGCCCCCTCTTCTTTTTTTATGACTACACCCCTGCTCCATAGACTTCTTAAGACTACTTATTATCACTTTTGCAAGACGTTTTGTTTTTGCAAGTACATTTTTAAAGCAGTGTCAGTTAATTTTAGGAAGGAAATTGGCTGGAATATTTTGTTTAGGAACTGACATTTGCTTTCATTTTAGCACAGTTCCTATGAAAGGCAACATGGCTGTTATTGTTGACTCTGAATTCTGAATGGTGCACTGGGAGATCTAATTTCCCCCCAACTTTCTGATATAAGAAAGAAGGAAACATTTTAGTACAAAATAGGTAACCAAAGGATATGACCCTGCCAGTTACATTATTATGAAAGAATGATAATAATTAAATCAGCAAGTGCCTACCTGTCACTGGTTTTCTTTTAGCTAGCTTTTAAAAACAAAATGTAATAATTTAGAGTTGGATAAAAGGTTGCATGAAGTAGAAAATATTGTTGGTTAAATAGTGCTTTTTGTCTTAATATTTTAGACCCAGAAAGAAAAATAAGGGGGAAGTGGTTCCAAAAAAGGTTTGTCATTCCAGGTGAGGGGCAATCAGGGGAGATGTGTTCCCGTGATGATCAAAAAAAAAAAGGGGGGAAGGGAGTTTGCCACCAAAACAAGAAGGCAGAGAACCCAAGACTGGTGTTCCCTACCAGCAGTCCATAAAACTGTAAATCTGAAGCTTCCCCAAAAGTTCCCAGGTGGAGAATCAGTTACTTCCATTTAAACACATGGATATGGAACCAGGAAATGGCACACAATAGGAGGGGGGATATGGAATGGTGGGTGAATAGTGAGGGTTTTAAAGACAGAAGAAGAGAGGTTTTAAGAGCTCTTTTAAATGGGAAAAAAGCAGGAGCAAACCGAAGAGGACGAGGAAGACCCTTTAGGAGAGTCGGGGCATGGATCTGCTTGTCAAAGTGGGGTGGGAGACTCCCAAGATTTAAGCTCTCATGTTACTGAAAGTACCCTGGCTGGTTCTTTTTGTCCTCTCAATCACCAAAAATCATACATTTTATGCAAATATTCCCACAAAGCAGGGATGATTGACGGTATACACCCTGGTATTGTAGTGACAAAGTAGTGTCATGTAATTGAATCCTTTGTGTTTATATATAGGGTTTGCTGAGTCACGGTCTTCTAGTTTCAGCCAGTTGTACATTGTAGAATGAAACACACTAGACAGGGGATAGTCTACCTACTAAGAAATCCGATGTGCAAAGAACATTCCCATCATGGGCTGGACACTTGTTCTGCTTAAACTTCTCAATAAACCTTGTTCATACATGTTCTACAGCTTGCAAATTATTTTAGTAAACTTCCCAACAATTAGTTAGATCCCAGATTCCTAGGGAGGTCCCTGTGCCTTACCAATAGAAGTATATAAAATGTGACAGTTGTAAATCCAGACAAAATTTAGGATTATCTCTTTTTCTTTTTTATCATTGGTTTTTACTCCTATCATTAAGCAGAACTGGGATTTCTGCTTACTTACTATCAACGTAAAAAAGGTTTTGCCTGACTGGGTAATGCAATACTATCTGCAACAAGAACACATAAAGAGCAATAAAAATCTGATAATAATTCACATTTTACAATTTTCACATTTAGTGTACTACACTATACTAAATAGTGTTTTTAATTATGTCTGTGTTTGTAAGCAGATAAGCAGTGTTTCTTGTATTACTTCTGCTCCTATTATATTGGTGGTTTACCTCCACCAAAAAACTTTGCTCCTCCCATGGAAAACGAAATGATAGGGTCAACCATTCCCAACCAGGGTTCTTTCAGAGATTGTGCGGGGTTCCTTGAACTGTGGTGGATTGGTCTCTAATTTTCTAAAAGCTGCATAATTCTGGGACCAACACAATTGGGCAAGTTGCATGACTCTAATGATGTTTTAGATGCCTATTTTGTCTTATTCCATTATTACAGGGAAGGAAGGGAGAAGGGGCATTTTTTTTCTGATGGACACCAATTTAAGAGACTTATTTCCTCACCGGTGCCCCCAAATATCATTTTAATAGGCATTTCCTTAGACCTGGAAGTTATAAAAATTAAAAAGGTTATACAATTATAAATCATAAAAGTTCCTTAGGTGTAAAAGATTAGGAAAGACTGTATTTGGTGTAAAAGAAGAACTCAACTCAAAAACTAGTCTTTCAATTATTACTCTATTCTCACTTACTTGCACTAAAATGTCAGTCTTCCCATTGTGGCACTTGCTGGGTCAGTTTGTATCCATGAAAAATATAATGATTTATGAAGTGTTTGGAAATGGCCAGCTTGTGACTGGAAAATTTATGTTTCCTCCTCTCCTGACCTTCTTCTCTCCCTCCCTCCCCCTCCCTCACCAGCTGGAGCCCTCTGCACGGAGAGCCCACAAGCCGACAAGAAGCAGGAAGCAGCTGCAGACGGAGCAGTTGCACTCAAGTGACATGAGTCCCAGGCAAGGAAAGAAAAAAATATATGCATAATTTGGGCAGTGGGAGTAGATTAGAAAGAAACACTCCCACCAAGGATGGCATTTCCCAGCTTGCAGTTCACCCCTAGGCAATGGAGAGACCTGGGGTCAGAACTCATTTTTCATGTTTAAAGGTCAAAGCAAGCTGAAAAAAAAGTATTCAGATGATTATAAATTGAGTTTATGGTATCCATAAGCCAAAGTTGATTTTGTGAGTATGGTATGCTTTAAGAAAAACTAAATTAGGTATATTATTTCTAAAGTAAGGATTGACAAACTGCTCCCCCAACATATATCTGGTGGCAATTTGTTTACACAGTGATTGCTGTGAGTGCTGTTTTCCCTACCAGTTATTTTCCTCCCAGCATTCTACATCTGCTGCTTATTGGGTAGTAACTACTATTCATAAAATCAGATATTATATACCATTTGAGGGAACATTAATTCTATTTATATGCTGCTGTTAAAAATGTGCCATTACTTTCAATTTGGGGAACCATAATCACCAGGACAGCAAGTGATTGGAAATCTCCTTAACAGAGCCCTATTTATAATTATAAGCCCAACTGTGTTGTCAGCCTCATCCACAATGTTATCCCGATCTGTGTTGTCACCCCCATCTGTGGAGCACGCCTTCTTAGTTGAGGTTATCGCCCTACTCCATGTTGACACTCAAATCTGCGTTGTCACCCTCATCCATAACGTTACCTAATTCTGTGTTGTCACCCTAATCTGCATTGTCACCCTAATCCAGGTTGCCACCCTAATCCATGTTGTCAACCAAATCTGCATTGTCACCCTTATCCACAATATTATCCTAATCTGTGTTCTCACCTTTATGTGTGGAGTGAATTGTCTCCCTAATCGGCATTGTCATCCTAATCCGTGTTGTTGCCTTAATCTGTATTATCACCCTAATCTGTGGTGCCCTGTTACCCCAAAAAAATCCTTCAATTCAGGGGTGCAGTCCCCTTCCTAAGGAGCTGACACCCCTATCCACTACCCCCCCTCCCCCCTCGCACCTAACATAAGCAGACAATAATGGTTCTAAACTTCTCTGATTGTCCAGCAAGTTTATTGCTTTTTTATGTACAAATGCAAGCTAAATTGCTCTAGTCTAGGATATTTCCTCATGTATGATAGTTATTGTAGAACCTTGATTGCTACCAGGTAATGTTTGAGGAATTTCAGATTTCCTGTATTATAGAGCCTGAACAGTTCATGAAATTAGACTAGGTTCACACTAGCATTTTTTTTCCAAGGGCAGGCACTCACAAAAAAAGGTTATTGTTAAAACATTTTTTTTATTACAGGCTTTTTAGGTGGTAACATTTCCAGGCACATAATTGCCTCCAAAGCAGGGGTATTGTGGGCCTCAGTTTTTTGGGACCCCAATATAAGCTCTCCCTGCGCACTTGCCCCTGATAGCCTTCACTGTTACCATGCCCCCTCTTCTTTTTTTATGACTACACCCCTGCTCCGTAGACTTCCTATGACTACTTATTATCACTTTTGCAAGAGGTTTTGGTGTTTGCAAGTAATTTTTCAAAGCAGTGTCAGGTAATTTTAGGAAGGAAATTGGCTAGTACAAAATTGTTGGAAATTGTTTTAGTACAAAATAGGTAACCAAAGAACATGACCCTACCAGTTACATTAATATGAAAGAATGATTACTCCAAAATGTTGGTTAAATCTGCAAGTGCCTACCTGTCACTGTTTTTTCCTTACTAGCTTTTATAAAAAAAAAATGTGATAATTTAGAGTTGGATAAAAGGTTGCATGACGTAGAATATATTGTTAATTAAATAGTGCTTTTTGTCGTAATATTTCAGACCCAGAGAGAAAAATAAGGGGGAAGAGGTTTCCTAAAAAGGTTTGTCATTCCAACAGACAAAAAATGAAGGGGGGGGTTTGCCACCAAAACAAGAAGGCAGAGAACCCAAGATTGGTGTTCCCCACCAGGGGTCTATAAAAAAGTGAATCTGAAGTTTCCTTAAACATTCCCAGGTGGAGAATTAGTTACTTCCATTTAAACACATGGATTTGGAATCAGGAAATGGCACACAATAGGAGCGGGATATGGAATGGTGGGTGAGTAGTGAGAATTTAGGAGACAGAAAGGATGGTAGGCAATTTTGAAAGGTTTTAAGAGCTCTTTTAAATAGGAAGAAAGCAAGAGCAAGCCGAAGAGGACGAGGAAGACCATTCCAGAGAGTCGGGGCAGCTTTATGTATGGAATATGCTGCCTGCTTCTTGTTATTTTTTGAAACACATTAATTTTCTTTAAAAAAAAAAGAAGTTGCACTTAAGTACTCTTATTATGTTATTGTCAGTAAGAAAATCCAACTAGATAGTGAGCCTATGGACAATTCCCTCTATGCACATCTAGCAGACATATAGTTGCACTATAATGGTGATTTATGGTGCAGGTGCATGGATCTGCTTGTCAAAGTGTGGTGGGCGACTCCCAAGAATTAAGCTCTCATGTTACTGAAAGTACCCTGGCTGGTTCTTTTTGTCCTCTCAATCACCAAAAATTATACATTTTATGCAAATATTCCCACAAAGCAGGGATGATTGACGGTATACACCCTGGTATTGTAGTGACAAAGTAGTGTAATGTTATTGAATTCTTTGTGTTTATATATAGGGTTTGCTGAGTCACGGTCTTCTAGTTTCAGCCAGTTGTACATTGTAGAATGAAACACACTAGACAGCGGATAGTCTACCTACTAAGAAATCCGATGTGCAAAGAACATTCCCATCATGGGCTGGACACTTGTTCTGCTTAAACTTAAACTCAATAAACCTGGTTCATAGATGTTCTACAGCTCGCAAATTATTTTCGTAAACTTCCCAACAATTAGTTAGATCTCAGATTCCTAGGTAGGTCCCTGGGCATTACCAATAGAAGTATATAAAATCTGACAGTTGTAAATCCTGACAAAATTAGTATTTACTTTTTTATTTTATCTTTGGTTTTTACTCCTACCATTGAGCAGATCTGAGATTTTTGCTTACTTACTATCACCGTGAAAATGGTTTTACCTGACTGGTTAATGCAATATTATCTGCAACAAGAACACAGAGACAGCAATAAAAATCTGATGGTAATTCAAGTTTTCGTATACTATACTCAATAAATGGTGTTTAATGTCTGTGTTTAAAAGCAGATAAGCAGTGTGTCTTGTATTTCTTCTGCTCCTACTATATTGCCCTCTTTTGGAGGCTGGCTGCGGACGTCCTGCCTGTTAATTATACTCACCCCTGAACCACCAATATCTTTCTACATCCATCAGAGCTTGGGAACACCAGGGTATCGCCTTCTTTACCTTTTCAAACATCACCATACTTTCCAAAATCATTTCATCCTAAATGGAAGCATTGGTGAAAATTCCATGCAGGTATATCCTGGAATCAGGATCATTTTTGGATACTAACTTACAATACATCATTGATCTCTTACATCATTGATCTCAACTGTCCCTTGAGGAAAGGCGAAACACGTTGGGCACCTTGAGATATCTTTCTGACCAGCAAAATAGTAATTAGGATAACTTTGTACAACAATTAGTATATGTTGGCATAATATTAATGCTATTGTCACTTGTATTTACATTAAATTATAGTACCTTTTTGGTTTAAAACAGTTGGTCTTTGTTAGTTTTAGGACCATACATTAACTGCTCACAAAAAAATAATACAAACATCACATCGCCTATAAAAGCCTGTCTGTATCTAACCTTCCCTGAATATATTCTTACTTATCATGCTAGGCAATATTTTATACCTTACCTATAATAAAATAGAAATCCCTCCTACAATCTAATCGGTATTACTTCTGCTTCTATTATATTGCTGGTTTACTTCCACCCAGTCGTTTCCAACCAGGGTTCTTTCAGAGATTGTGCGGGGTTCCTTCCTTGTGGTGGATCGGTCTCTAATTTTCTAAAAGCTGCATAATTCTGGGACCAACACCATTTAGTTGGGCAAGTTGCATGAGTCTAATGATGTTTTAGGTGCTTATAAATGTGTTATTCCATTATTACAGGAAAGGAGGGGAGAAGGGGCATTTTTTTTCTGCTGGCCACTAATTTAAAAGACATATTTCCTCACTGGTGCCCTCAAATTTGATTTTATTAGGCATTCCCTTAGACCTGGAAATTATAAAAAAAATTATAAAGGTTATAAAATTATAAATCATAAAGGTTCCTTAGGTATAAAAGATTAGGAAAGACTGTATTAGGTATATTAAATTGTCAAGTAAGGATTGACAAACTGCTCCCCCAACATATATCTGGTGACAATTTGATTGCTGGGGGTGCTGTTTTCCCTATCAGTTATTTTCCTCCCACCATTCCACATCTGCTGCCTATTGGGTAGTAAATAATTAATATTCATAAAATCAGATATTATATACCATTTGAGGGAACATTTCATTCTCTTGCTGTTAAAAATTTGCCATTCCATTCCATTTGGGGAACCCATAATCAGCAAGTGATTGGAAAGAACAGAACAGAGCCCTATTTATAATTATAAGCCCAACTTTGTTGTCACCCTCATCCACAATGTTACCCAATTTTGTGTTGTCACCCTAATCTGCATTTATTTTTTTTATTCAGCCACTACCACATTTTTTTCCTGCTTTATTTTATTAGTTTTTAATTTTACTATACATTAAACAGATATATTGATTTAAATAATTTTTTTCAGTTGGCAAACTCTGTGTATACCTCTTTATGACTGGTAATACTTAGGTACTGTTGCTGAATAAATAGCTTGCCCCTCCTATTTACATAAAAAATTATTTAGACCTTGGAAAATCTCGTTTTGCTTTGAATTTCCTTTTTAAATATTGAAGTGCTCCTCCTGTTCTATGAGCCTTTTCCTTGTAGATCTGCAGTACAGTATCATCTGATATTTGACTGTTAGGCTGCATACACATCCTCAATTATTGTTGTTGGAAATGATCTTTTACGATTGAAAGATGAAGGGACAAGTGCTCTACATACAGCGCCATATTGTTCCATGGAGAGCAGAGGAGGGAGAACCCCTCTGTGCTCTCCTCTGTTTACTTGTTTTGGTCAATGGATCCATCAGGAAGGACAACCACTGTACAAATGTCAGATTCTCACACAGGAACTTGTATCAGACAAAATTCATTTAGTAGCAAGAAAAGTGCTGTGTACACAGCCTAAGTGTAATCAGATTTGGAGTGGGATTCAGTAATGACTTCTTCCGCTTTATCCATTGCGTTGGTTGGGCCTTCTTGCACTTTTTTTGCTACTACTTAAATATTTTTTCCACCAGCTACCAGATCACCAGTCATCAGAATGGGGTGTGGTAAGATCTGCCTACTCACAAAGACTTGGCTCCCTCCACACAAAGAAACAGTGCATAACAGTGGTAAGTCAAGTGTAAGAAATACATTTGGCGACTAGCCGTTCCTCCTCTGCTTGCCTTTATTTTAATACAGCTTTAACAATTCAGTTTCTTTTTAAACATCAAAATCAAGCAAATAATTCACAAGTATAAATATACTATATTTAATATACTATAAGATATAAATATATCTTTTTAGATAAAAAATAACAACCACCTAGGCATAGTTATGAATATATTTTATTTCCATTAAAACAATTTATATGCATCTCCCCACTTCTTCTGTCTTCTGCTTGCATTCATTGTACCAGGAATGAAATGGCCATCACAATACAGAACAGCAGAAATACTTTAAAATGCTGGGCCTGTAATATAAAATGTTTTACAATTTAAACTCGTTAACAATATTTCTATTTATCTTTCTCATATATCAATAATCTTTCATGAAGCAAACCCAGGACCACAGGAACTTCTTTGCTTTCTAATGGGCTAGAATTACAGTAAATTATTATAGTAAACATCTTCGGGTTTATTTTATAGAATAAAATCATTATGAAATATTAATAGTATTTGGCTAAACAATAGATAGTCCTGTCCTTATCAAGAACAAAGCAAAGGTAAGTAATAAAATAAACCTACGCAAAGTTGGGATCCACCACTAGGAATATTGTTTTTTGAGGTTGCAGTAACCGATGTTCCATTATTCATAGACGAACTAGATGTGCTACCAGTTCTCATGGTAGAACCAGATGTAGCAGTGGTGCTCACAGTGGAACCAGATGTAGCAGTGGTGCTCACAGTAGAACTAATTGTGTTGTTGGGCACTGCCATGTATGAAAGTTTTGAACTTGCGACCTTGGTCCAGAAAACCTGCCCTGTTTGGACGACTGTGGCTCTGAAAGAAATAATTCATAAATAAAGTTTATACCTCTCCACCCAACCTCCATACCTACCCAAAGATATTCTGCTGATTTTCCATGTTTTGATTGTTGAGTATCAAATTATTGTAGCATTCATATCCACTACCTAAAATTGTTTAGTCTATTTAAAAAAGGATATTGTGTCTACTAGATAAATACTGTGCTGTACTGCACGGTAAATTGACTTTTAGAGCTTGGTAATATTAAATATTACAGTATAGCATAATATGGTATAGTATTTTTTTTCTCCTTAGGAACTCAGCTTTTTACCTCATGTGTGGTTAAACTATTTTTTTTATTATAATAGTGTTTTTGTGTGTTGCTTGAATACTTACATAATTTGAATGTCTGCAGTTGTTGAAGTTGGCGCTTCCCATGTCATCGTTAGACTAGTCTTTCCATCATTTAACGTTTGACTGACTGCATCCTGCAATTATAGTAGAAACCTAAACCCATGCAATTCCATGACATTAAAAACCTTGTACTTATGCATAAATCATAACTATTTCTCAATTTTCTGTTGTTCTTACAAATGTAAATGTCCTACCCTGACACTTATCTGCACAATTCAGTCATGTATTACATGGAATGTAAGGGTTTTGTTGATTACATTTACATTATTCTTGTATTACTTTACTTGATTACAATAGCCAGGGCAATACCCATTTTGTTACTTATCCAATCTGAACTTTGCTATAGCTCTTTTTTTGGACCGGAGCCACCAGCTTTCTGAAGGGGCTGAATGAGTTTCCTATTAGTAGCTGTTTTGGCATAATTTATTTCAGGACAAATTAAGTATGACAATGTTATTTCCAAATTCAATAGACCTTGGTCTAAAACTGGATTACAGTACAGTTCCCCTGTGCTATATTATAGTTGTTAGATTTTTGCATCAGGTGCTGCTGCAAAGAAACATCTTAGCCAAACCAGGTGCATTTGACATTTGATTTGGAAATTGTTTTTAGTATTACTGAACTCCTGCTCTCCCCTCTCCTTGGATAAGAACTGCTAAACAGGGGATTGCAAGAGGAATACTTTTACTTGCATATTCTTCGCGAGAAGAATACATTTTATGATTTGTTTTTGATCTGTATTGCTTTAATATCTGGAATTTACCTTAAATATGATTACCGTATTTTTCGGCGTATAAGACGCACTTTTTCTTCCCCAAAACTGGGGGGGAAAAGTGGG
>NC_092865.1:34126726-34138720 GCF_032062135.1 Pyxicephalus adspersus | reverse complement strand
GATACATTGACACAGAGTGATTAGAAGGCGATACATTGACACAGAGTGATTTTTAAGTATTTTGTTCAGAATCTTTTTTTTCTAGGTTTTTCTTGTTTAAAATTGGGTGCGTCTTATAGGCCGGAGCGTCTTATACGCCGAAAAATACGGTATGTAAAATATTATTGTATTGTAAGGTAGTGGGCTTTTGACAAATGACAAACATTTTAAAGCCATACACAGGATGAAGCCAGAGGCCTATTGCTTATTTTGTATCAACCACAATATGGAAACATCATCATCATCATTAAATTACTATAATTTTTATTATTATTATTATTATTATTAATAATAATAAACAGGATTTATATAGCGCCAACATATTACCGAGCGCTTTATATTAAATTGGGGTTGCAAATGACAGATGAATACAGACAGGAGGAAAGGATAAAATATATTGACACTAACTTGCTACTTATCTAACTTTAATATTTGTAAAAATATACATTAAATACATTTTCCTTACGTACAGCAGCTTGTGAGCAAGTAAGAGTCCGTGCATTTGACGTGGTGACTTGGAAGGAGCCCAATGGGGTGGTATCACTGCCTGATCGAGCTTGGATAAGAAAACCTCTAAACTTAGTAGAACCGCTACTACTGGTGAGTGTGACTGCAAAAATTAAAATCAAAATGGAATGTCATTTTAGAGGTTTGCAGTTTTATTTGCACATTGGCATTTGATTAGAAACATTTCCTGTATGTTTTTTGGTAGCTGATTTCATAAATAATCGGTTGAGGAAATGTTTAAATGACATCACAAAAGACCACCATACTATACAGCATGTAATACTACAGAAGACTGTCACTAAATGTTATAGGAGAGGGTGAGAGAACATGGACAAGCTACAAGAAAAAGTGCGAGACAGTGGGCATAATACAGAATATGGACTATAGATATAATATAGGTTTTGTATCTACTCTAACTGAGTAGACCTGCTACTGCTGGTGAGAGTGACTACAAACATTAAAGTAAAATAGATTGGTTGTAATAATCTATGCACATGTTTTTAACTAGAAACATTAGTTAGTGATGGTTAATTGTTTAAATAATGGTTCTCTAAAGGCATCACACGGGACTATGTCTAATATACAGAGAACTGTCATAGAATATGAACTTGCATAAGGAAAGAAGACAAAAGACAGAGAATAGGGACAGGTCCTAGGAAACTGTAAGAGATCACTTCTATCAAAGCACCTTCACAAATGAATGTCCCACATTTGTTCTCCCTACCGTCCTGTTTAAAACTACCATTATACCACTGATATTCCCCACAGCAAGATCTGTTTTTAAGGTTAAATAAAAAAAACATAAAAAGAGAAAGAAAATGATCAGCACAGAATTAAGGTAAAATATGTGAATACAAATATTATTATTATTATAATTAATAATAAACAGTATTTATATAGCACCAACATACAGGGTTTGCAAATGATAGACAGACACCGTCGGTAACACAGAAGGAGGAGAGGACCCTGCCCCAAAGAGCTTACAATCTAAGAAATAGCCCAAACCATAAAACTAGCCAAGATCACTCTGATGAATATTTTTGTCTTTCCTGGCAGTAAGTTCTGGCGGTACAGATAATGCAGTATATCAGGCTACGATAATATACTAATAAAAACAGTATTTTATCTGATCTCCTCTTTAGTGCCAGACATTGTGAAAGGAAGTGTTCACAGGCACTCCTCATATCACAGGTCACATAATGCAGATTAACAGACCAAGAACACTTCCTTCCATGAAAGTAAGTATATAGACAGGAGAAATTTGGGTTACTGACTGTAGAGACCAAATGCCTCACAGTAAGTTCCAAATGACAGCTGGCTTAGAACCAAGGTTGTAATAACATAGCTATCAATAATTATTGAACCCTAAACATATGCTCAACATAGTTCTATGTGTTGCACACAGACCAGTGGTTTGTAACTAACATATTTTTATGTAATAATATTCTACAGCATGTATTAATTCTGTTGGACCTATAACCTATTAAATGTTTTGTAATCGGAACATATAATCACACTACACTACCATGTTAATTCTAAAGCAAGTTTGTTAGAACTGTCCATTTTCAGTGTAGATTGTAGGTAAGAAAACAGCCATAGTCTTCTCCATTGTTTGGCTAATTCGATGCCGTAAACATCAGTTAATATTCAATTCATTAAATCCATGGATTACTCCCACCTGTAATCTTTTCTCCAGGACTGTAAGTGGTTTTAGCCAAAGACAGAATATATGGTGAGGATGAGGTCTGAGCTGGGACACCATGGTTTGGCATCATTGTGCTACATGAAGAAGTAACTAGGCCATCAGGATAGGCATCCGTTCTGATTGAAAAGCAGCCAAGAAATAAAAGGACAAAGCTTTGTACCAAACAATTCATCTGTTGAAAGAAACATACTGGTTTAAAGAGTCTATACCTAAATGACATTCACATCCAGTCTGCATTATTTATTTCCTGTACCTATAAAAACATGCAACTGAAAAGCAATTATAAAAATGTTCACACAAGTTTAAAATGCCAAGGTTTTTTTTTATTATATTATACGTGTCCTGTGGTCTTTTTCCTGAAGAAAGCCTCCTGCATACTGAGCAGACATTTAAAAAAATATATAAATTATATTTAATTTTGATAGTTTAAGTATAAGAAGAACAAAAAACTATGAACATGGCAACTTCTCATACCTTAGATGTATTAGGCTGGTGACTGCCTTATTTTTCCAATTTCAGGCTTTCTCCCTATATGTTTATCTGGTGATCCTGCAAGTAACACACTACCTGTCCTAGGCTGAAAATATTACAGTGCTGCTCTGTGGACAAGCAACATTTTCACCTGTAGTCCTTAAAGTGGAACTAAAGATTTCTGATCAGGAAGAGCTTTATTGCAGAAAGAGACAGACAATGTCCCTTCTGCAATAAGAATAGTTACCTGCCTGATCACCATCTCTTCTGAGCATACGTAGCTTAGCATTGGTTGACGTGATACCCCGCACATCCCAGCTTCCCCTGCAGGTGCCTAGTCTGATTGAGTTCCCCTGCTTTGGAGTTATGTCATCCCTATGGCTGAAGGGCAAAACGAGGAAGAGAAGAAGGAATATGATGGCGGTGCCTGCGACAAAACAGGAACTGATGAGCATACACAGGATTTAGTACTACTTTAAAGATAGCCAGGATCATTGTAATTCTTGAAGATTGTGACACAGAGAGTAAGAGAGAAAGAACAGGAAGTTACCAGCTTACTAAATTTCTAACAGGATCATTGATATTTTAATGGGAATAATGGGTACTTTTCGTATGTGTGCAACAGATGAAGTTTGACAAAACACTGTATGTAAATGACAAAATGGACCAAATAGTAAAAGCTCACTGATAGAATGCAAACCTCTAGGCAGAGCACAAACTCCAAACAAAATCATCATATTAGGACAAAAAACACTGTACCAAACAACAAATCTAACACTACTAAATCCCTGAGGAAGCACGACATACAATATCTCCAAATGTGTTGTCTATTAATTATCTAGACTTTTAATTCATGCACGACACTCCTCATCTCACTCCGCAATCTTCACAGTCTTTTGTAATAACACACACACAAATAAAAAAGGTGAGTAAAAAGAAGAATGTGGCAAATGCCCTCAACGTAACTTCTCTCTTTGAGATTACACAACCAAGTATGGGGTATATAGCAATGCAAAAAAAGACCCAGATACTGTTTTCAAATAAAGCCATGAAAAAGAGGAATACTGGGGAATGTGAAAAACATGTTGGCTGATGTCCTTTACTATGGTACATAGTTATTGTTGAACTAATTCTGTACTGATATACCATTGTCCCTCTACTACTACTCCTTATAAGAAGTTCTATTGCAGGGAGGACATTGAAGGTTTTGCCAAAATACAACATACAAAGAGTTTTGAAAGACAGAGACTGTCAAACAAAGCTCAATTCTTTTTATGAGGAAAGAAGAAGAGGAAACAGACAAAAAAGGTTAGATTTTCCTAAACTATTAAACTAAATTAAGATTTATTAGATTATCAATCTGTAGATGGATAGAAAACAGTTTTAAATACCAATTACAGAGCTACATAATACAGTATGTAGTGAAATACAGTCCTTGCCAAATGTGACTAATTTAGAAGCTTGGAATGCTGCCTAACTGCAATGGTACAATGGGAATTATAGAGAAGAATTTCAATATCCTGGTAGATCACAGTTCTAATATTAAAATGCAAATCCATTCCACAATTTCTACAATGAACAAGATAAAGTCTTACATTAAAAGAAGCATAGCAAGGAGAAATCCAATGTGAAGGTTTTCTGACAACTGTAAAAGTCTAGATTCCCCATTACTTTCTGTAAAGTGAGACAAAGGTCTCCAGAACAGAGGTGAGACTAAATGTCCGTATGGGAGCTAACAGGAATTTAATATTTCAAATGTTATCAAAAACTGAAAAATAATTTCTGGTTGGTTTTACATACATTTTAAATGCAATATACAAAACAAACACATTGATTTAGTAATATTGATTTCATGTTCTGTAACCTTTTAAACTCTACTGGAAAAATAAGATATTGAAAAATTAGGTTGTTTGCAACAGGACCATTTTTTGTTTGTTTTAGTTTTGCATGAATTATTTCCAAGGCAGCTAGATCAAATTTAAGGTACACACCAATCACACAGATTTTCTACCATTTATCTTCTGTTGAATCTATGTGATTAGGTGCTTGGTGCAAATAATAAGCCAGGCTTCTAATGTTTCCATAGGAATACATAATAATTATTGCAGATAAAGATATTGATACTTACAATTCCAGCTGGTGACACGTCTTTATTCTTGAAGTAATAATTGTTGTCTTGAAGTTTTACTGCTGCTGAATTCCAGATATATATTATATATAGTATATTTGCAGAATGCCCCTATATGACATACCACAGATGTGTCAGTATCACCTGTACCTAGTTTGACTTGTTAGACATGACAATCAGTGAAAAGCATGCTGCTGTTTTATGTCAAGAGCTCTATCTTCTGGGAGGCACCTATTTCATATACTGAACAATAAATATCCCTAAGGGAGTTTCTCTACATTACAAATTTAAAGCTGAACATTGGCAGGGGTATTTCTATAAATGCTTCAGTATCGTGTGACCACCTCAATCATGCTACCTCTCATGCTAATAAATAGCCAAACTATGTGTTTTGTGGTTTTTACACAGAATAGTTTCTATCACTAATGGTCATTCTTTTCCTGAAGGCTTTCCACCAATGGATTACACCTGAAATGGCCACAAAAATTTATCTCTATGGAATGACCACCCAAGCATAGACTCCTATGGCAGCCAGACGAATCATGGTTATGAAAATGATATGTGTAGAATCCATGGGTTGAGAGGGAATCTTTGTGTCTAGTATGGACATTGCTATATGTGTCGGCGCAAAATGGCATCATTCATTCTTTCTTTTTTAAGCCACAGGGTTACTTTAAGTATCAGGCTCTGTTCTTGCTAATTCACGCAAACTTTTAGTAACATGCTAGTATTTAATTATATCAGTTGTTGCAGTTTTAAAAATGAATAAAGGAATTCCTCACTGACAATGCCAACCTCACACACACAGGTTTTAAGGGTATGATCTTCCTGCCTTTTTGATGACTGCCTATGCAAACCGCACTAAGAAAGTACTCTACCTCAAAACAAACCCAATACCGACATTACATATTCATGTACTATGTTACTAATTGTGAGTATATAAAAAAAGCAGAGGGCACTTTTATAATCTTACCACATTTCCTCCCTTACAACATTACCCTTATCATATATTAATCCCTAACATCAATTCCTTTACATACACCTTCACCATCTAGTTTTTTTTATAAGCATTCTCATCATCTTTACGCTGCTTCACACACATTTACATTTCAATATCTATTGTTCTTGCAGAACGTCCCTCCCATGACTTTTTCATCACTAGATTTTGTAGTGTGAATGCACCAGAATACCAGGGTTGTTCCCACAAGTCTGCAACAGGTGAAGTCTATACTTGGTTACAGGAAAGCTTAGTCATTGTATGATGTTGTTCAGGATATCAGTGATCCATGGGGAATGCAGTCATGTGTTTAAAATGCCTGTGAAAAAAAACATTACTTTTGCACTTTTATATTTTTTTATACCAGGAATAAGGGTGAGTGCAAGACATTGTGTATTACAGTGCCATCTGTATGACATTGGTATTTCTTTTGCACTTTTTTCTTTGCATACTTCCATAACAAATGTACTGAACTTGATGCCAGGCTGCAATTATGACAGGCCTGCTTAAAGCAGAACTAAACCCTGTGATATTTAACTGTCCTCATTCCATCGTAGTGTGCCACCAAATTCTTCCTTCTTGCAATCTTTGTCTATCTTGATTGGCCGAGCCAGGGTGACATATCTTTCATACAGGAGCACAAAAGTTTATTTAATTCTGGCTACCACATGGAAACCTGCATGTGCAGTTTATCGATTTTGACAGCTCAAGTCAGTGATCAGGCAGGTAAGAATACTTATTGCAGAATGGACATTGCCTGTCCCTTTCTGCAAAAGATTCCTCCCTGATCCCAAACTCTAAAAGTGGAACTTAGGGTTCAACTTTAATGGCAGAACAATGCAATTACAAGCAAGTATTTTTTTACCAATAGTTTAGGTTCACACAAGTATTTTGCAATAGTGTATGCTTTGTGAAAAAAAAACACACTTGTATTGCAGCACAATTCACTGTGATCAGGAACAGAGACCAAAGATGAAAAAAACCCATACAAGCTTGCAGACTTCTAAAATTATATCCAGCTAAGTGACATTTGCTATTTGAACTGAGTGCAGTTTGCCAAGTGTTTCAGGCAATCCTTAGACGCCACCTAGTGTCCATTGTTGGAAACTGTTATCCCCTTTGTATTTTACATTTCCTTATTGCATTCACCTTGTTTGTAACATCCAATAGATCCTTAGAACCTGTAACCATAAGTTTGTTTATATTGCAAAATATTCAGCAAAGTGCATTTTATATTCCCTCTGTCTGTTTTTTCTGCCGACCTTACCTTGCCTTGCAGATAGCTCATGCCACCCCGATTAGCATTACTCAGGTGCCAGAACACCAACATCAGGTAGAAAAATTCCAGCCTGTATTCTGTATCCTTTCTATCCCATGGCAGAACTACAATTCGTGCCTGATCCCAATATAGCGCTACTTTTCTACTCTTCACCTGCCTGCACTTCACAGCCACTAAAAGAGGGTGAACTATCTCTATGAGCTTTCATGTCTGGAACTTCTCTAGAACCCCCCTCACCCTGTAAATTCTGGGACCTCTACCTTGCTACATCTCTACTGCTGTCCTCTGGGCATACTCCTATGCTGGAACTTAAAGCAGTGCTGCTTTATCCAGCAACTAAGGCAGACGTAGAGGGGCTTGCTGCTAGAACTGAGGGGGCTTTCAGGAAACCTGGAGGAGGTGAGAAAGCAAAATACTTTTACAGACACTAGATGAGTGTACGAATTGGAAGGCTCCATCTCTTACTTGTCTATATGGGTACACACCATAAAATGCTTGCAGGGAGTACAGTGCCAGTGACTGATCTCGTTATGCATTTAGGATTAGGATAATAGAAATTGCCACAACAATATACGCTCAAAAGGTCTCCCTAAAGCTATTAGGGCCCAGATCTACAAGCTACTGTGACTGCCATTCTCAGTTATTTGCTTGGTAAACTTCTGAATGAAACCGTGCAAATTAATGCACAGTGCACAGTGAGAGGCCCTTGAATGGCAGATCCCAAGGAGCCCAGGGATGTGCAATGTGGGACACTTCTACACCATAAAAGATTAAATCTTGGGATTTCAACAGAGCTCAGTTTCGGCTTTTGCCCACTTTTTCTAGTCACGCTGTGTAAGCGACGCTAGCTGTGTCACCTTTTGGATCCTATAAAAAGCACAGTTTTCTACATACAAAATGGGGCACCCATTCCACCTAGTGTAGCAAGGACAATGCCACCTTTTCCTTGAATACACACTCACAATTACCTTACCTCTTCTGCTTTTTGGGATCAGAACCTGTCTATGTTGTGGATTGTTTCGATTTCCAGAATCCTTACGAGATACTTACATTTTACCCAGATAAACAAGATCTAGACAACAACTCATAGCAAATAATCTTCCAGAATATTGGTGTGTTAAGTCTGTGCTGAAACCCTCTAGTTAATTCACTTTTAATTGCTATCCACTGGAACCCTTTCTGTGATCTTCCTGTGTCTTGCCTCATAATTTCTCTGCTGGAATGTACCTCTCCATGTTTCTGCTAATTTCATCCCTCAGCTACCACCTGCATACTTGTCTAACTCACTGGATCATCACCAGCCATGCCTGTTGGATTCTTCCATTTCCTTTCACCAGACGAAGTGCATTTTGCTCCAGTTATTGTAGGATCGCCTTGGTGTCTATAGTCTCCATATACCTAACCTTTCATACATTCTACCAGTTGGATTAGACTTGTATTTAAATATCGATTGGAGAAAGGATTTTGAGAGATTTTCCTTTTTTTGTTTTTTTTCCGAGTCGGGGTACCCCTTTCCCTCTACAAACCACTTTTTTAGCATAAGGGATTTTTCTACACTTATACAGAAAGGATTTCCTCTCACTATGACTACCATTAGCCTAAATAATCTGGAAAAGAGGTCAGCCATTTTATGAAGTTTCCATTGTCAAAAAGCTCATGTTGCTTTCTTACACTACATTCCTAATCTAGAGTAAAGATACTCTCTAGTGATGTATCATGGGTCCTCGACAGACCCACCTCGCAAGGTTAGTATACTTTTTTCAAAATATGCAAATTGGTAGAATCTTGTTGATCACATCATCTTATTCCACCAATTTGTCATCCTATTTACGTTATCAGTGGCAGCCATAAAAATCTCCTAATTTATAATTATTACAGAAATCCGGTTACTCATTTTATAAATATCTTTTTTTATCAAATAAACCCCTGCCCTACCCAACAGGATCCAGATCCATTTTTTCAGGCTCATGAAAGGGGGGATACTGGCTGCATTCTAATAACATCATTTAAACCATCTTAGACCCACATGGGATCTCGTTTTTTATTTTTAGATACCCTTAAACTTGAATTGAATAGAATAAAAATTCTCATTTAAAATACAGACAAAAATAGAAATCTCCTAAGAAAATCTTGAACAGATCTTACCCTTTGCCCTACTGACATGGCTGAGAGGCAGTTAAAATGGACTCATCAAACAATTTTCTGTTACGTGTAGTAAAAGATAATATAGATAATAAGATGAAAAGCTTTTTCCTTGCACGAACACAGTTATCACAGGAACGTGCGGATCTAGGCCCAAAATTCCTGGATTTGGACAGCCCTGGCCTAGATCATACACCAAGGGCTAGAATTATTAAAAAGTTTTTTGTGTTTGTGGATAAAATTTGTAAGGTTTTGTGGGGTATTGATACTGGGGGCTTTTAACTCATTGGTAGCGTCCAAGTGGTTTGCAATGCTAAACTAAAAGAATGTTTTTCTACTTTTAGGAAAATGAAAGAGGTATGATCAAGCACAGAATAATAAATATTCTCCATATTTCAGCAACTTTCCGCAGTGGACTGGCACAGCTTCAAAATCCATATAAACCGTGCATAAAGCAGACAAAATGGTCACACGGGATCATTGTAACAAGTCTAATTGTCTTAAAACAAGCTGCTAAAATACCTACAGCATGTTCACAATCATACATGTTCATGATATAGACATGTATAAAAAAAAAGTATCTAAAGGAGAATGGGCTATAGAGATGAATACAATAGTTTCAGGTACCCTGGTTTCTACATATATACTGTAGTCACATACCTCATCACCCTTTATTGGGACTATATTGATACCTCCAATGATCTTATCAGACATTTTTGTATTTTCTCTTCCACCCAGTATCAAGAGAAGATTTAAACTTTTCAGAAAAGTAATCAATATTTGAAATCCGAGTGGCTAATATGTCAAAATCTTTTTTTTCTGGGGTGGATGACCTAAATATGCAACTACAAGTGACATTGTTCACAGCTAGGGTTGAGCGAGAAGGCCTCTGATAGTCTCGCAAAAATTTCCTCGAACTTCCGATGGGTCCGCAAAATTTCGAACCGATTTACCAAATTCCATTAAAAACAATGGGTCCATTTTAAACATTATTAGCAAAGCCCCTATACATGTTAGAACCACCAGATTTGCTAGGTATGTGTAGGAGAACAGTGGTAACAAGGGAAAAATACAAAAGTTCCAAAAGACGTTGTGATTTTCTAGAAAATGGCAGGTAAAGTGACAGCAGGCAAAAAGGATTTATGTAGGCAGCATAAACATTAGTACATTGCACTTAGCACATTTTAGTGAACTAAAGTACTGACAGGTGGCAGGATTAGCAGGAGGAGGAGGAGGTGGGCCCTGGGAAGTAGTGGGGACCGTATTGGTAGCTGGCATCTAGAGCTGGGTGTAGTGCATTGTCAATGCCACCCAGAAGTGTTTAATACAATTTTAGTGAATGGAGTACTGACCAGCAGCAGGAGGCGGTGGGCATGAGACGGAGCATGGACCGTATTGGTAACTGGCATCTAGAGCTGGGTGTAATGCATCGTCAATGCCACCCAGAAGTGTGTAGTACAATTTTAGTGAATGGAGTACTGACATGCAGCAGCAACAGCAGGAGGAGGAGCCGGTGGGCCCTGAGGAGGAGCGGGGACCACATTGGTAGGTTGCGCCTAGAGCTGGGTGCAGTGCATTGTCACTGCCAGCCAGAAGTGTGTAATACAATTTTAGTGAATGGAGTACTGACAAGCGGCATCACCATCATTAGCAGGAGGAGGCGGTGGGCCCTGAGACGGAGCGTGGACCACATTGGTAACTGGCATCTAGATCTGGGTGTAGTGCATTGTCAATGCAACCAAGAGGTGTGTATTACAATTTTAGTGAATGGAGTACTGACAGGCTGTGATAATACACAGGGTATTATCATCCAGAAAGATGATGGGTATGACGTCGCTCCAGCCTGACCGCTGCCGACTCACAACTTTTGTGGCCTGCTCCAAGGGGGCCAGTACTTTGCACAGCGTCTCCATCTGCAGCCACTGGTCACTGGTAAAATAGCTCAGTTGTGTGGCTGTACAAAGGGCCCCGCTGCCTCCATGCACCACGCTGACCAAGTAATGGCGGATGGCTAGCTTTTACTTACACAGAAGCTAGAGCATGTGCAGGGTGGAGTTCCATCTGATCACAGTGTTACAAATCAGTCTATGTGGTGGCAGCCTCTGTTGGTGCTGGATCTTGCCAAGCACCACAACGGCAGTAGGGGTTCGGCAGACATGACTGCAGATAGAGCGAGCCTGTCTCAGTAAGTCCTCCAGTCCTGGGTACGTGCGGAGGAACTTCTGCACCACCAGGTTCAGTACGTGCGCTAAGCATGGCACATGTGTTATGCGGCCCATGCGCAGCAGAGGAGGACAGGGGTGGCCCTTGCTTTCCCCCCACACCCCTCAGCGGGGGTACCAGGTGCTGTAATGCCTCTTGCAGACTACCGACCACTGAGTTATGTAAGGCCACCCAGTGAGGGTCTGGCTGGCACCAACCTTCTGAGAAGTAGTAGCAATGACAGTTGGAGGTGGAGAAGGAGTCAAAAAAGGACCACACTGGAGGAGTGCATGCAACCACTCTGCTGCTCTTTTTCTTTGCTGGGTGCCCTGAGTCTGCTCTAGCTCCTCCTCCCTCACGGTCACATCATCTCTGACTGTTCCCCTGCTTGTGCCCACTCGTCTGTCTCTTCTTTGGGACTTTAATGAGGCAGGTTGGCGGCCCCTTCTATCCCCAGTCTGTTGCTGCTGCCTTTTCTCTACGTCTGTTTTGGAACTGCTGCTAGCCCTTACACTCACCGGTGG
>NC_092865.1:33981529-34125984 GCF_032062135.1 Pyxicephalus adspersus | reverse complement strand
CACTGCAATATCTGTATTTATTTTACAGTAGCACAAAACATTAACTGTACCAAGCAATCTTCTTTGGTAAATAGGAACAGGTATCAAACACTGAAATATCTGTATTTATTTTACAGTAGGACAGAAATGTAACTGTACAAATGGTCTTCTTTGGTAAATAGGAACTGCAATTGATTTTATTTAGCTTTAGTGAATGTACAGTGTGAAAATAAGATGGCTAACAGTGTCTTCGCTAATACACAATATAGATTACACCAAATTTGCTGACTGCTGACAATTTAACAAAACTGACCAGCTATGCGTGGCACTACAAGTAGCAGCAACCACAATTGTACAATTCAGTGCATGTGCAGTCAGTGAACAGTACCTAAGATTGTAATACACACAATATAACTTGCACTAAATGTGCTGACTGCTGACAATTTCACAAGACTGACTAGCTAGTAGCTCATGTAAAAGTAAAGATGTCTGCCTAACCTATTCTACATACACATTATCCCATACTAATGTTTCACCATGTTTATCAAATATGGTGAAATACCTTAACTGGGCAAATTCATAACCATACTAAATTCCAGTATTGATGCTTGCTATTTCTTTTTAACTTGCTCCAGTTATGAAATGTGATGTAAGGTAAGGAGCAGTGGGAAGAACAATTAAATTGTTTCAATTTAGCTAGAGCAAGTTGGAGCTTATACTAGGCAATAAAGAACTTCCGGGGTTTGTAAGTGCTGCTAGGGGGAAGGGCACTAAAGTTAACTTATTGATTTGCCTTACATGGGCAAAGCCCAGATTTGTTTTATTGCCCATCACATATTTCCCTCTTTCTTTTTCCTAAAGAAAGGAGTTTGCAAGCGCTTATCAGCTGCTTACCACTATAGTACTGACCCTTTAGCCTTCTTCCTCTTGCACCACTAGGCACTTCTGGGTTGAATGATGCTCAGGATTATTCAACTAGCATCCCGTCTTGGGCCCACAATAAAAATATGCAGGGAGTAGGAGGACTTAAGTGTTGTATTTAGGCAGAAGATGGATTGAAAAGGTATTTTCACCTAAATGTGGGGGAAATTTTTGAATGGAAATGGACTTCAAGATCCCTCAGTATCTGATGGAATCCCACTCAGGTAGTTGATACAGCAATATACATTGCTATTGCACTATTTGCCTAACGTGCCATATGTATAGTTATCAGCAAAGTGTGCACTCTTTATAGGACTTAAAGCTGAACTAAATTTGTTGGTGATGAGCTTCTGCCATAATCTGAAAGTATGCACAGCATATTTGTCGGTTATGGCACAAACCCACCCTATGCAGTTGCACTGCAGCGATGACAGCATGCATTGAAGGCGCCATCTTCGCTGCCAGCTCCATGACAGACTTTTTGCAATCCTCCCCAGTCCCAGTTAATATGTGTGTGTGCAGGAATTACATTATCCCCACAGTGGCTGACTGATGTGATGATGTGCACACAGAGCTAAGCTCCAAACTACTCATGTTTAGTACATTTTAGAGCAGGGGTGTCAAACTCTGGCCCGAAACGTCCTTTTTTGTGGCCCCCAAAGAAATCCTAAATATGAATTGCAGCTGGCCTGCCACCGCATTAAAATAGCGCCACTACTACAAAGCCTGGCATCATTTGCATCTATAGATCAGCGGCCTCTCTGCCTATGTGTGGCCCCGCATTGGACTGTTTTATAGAAGCAAGTAATGTTGGGAATTGTAGTAGTGGCATCACTGGCGTCTATAGACCAGCGGCCTCTCTGCCTATGCGTGGCCCTGCATTGGACTGTTTTCTTGACGCAGGGAATTGTAGTAGCGGTGCTATTTCAGTTTCAAGTTTGGCCGTGTCACCCCCTGTTGATGATTACACTTTCTGGCCCATTCAGACAAGGACAAAACCACATATAGAAAATAGGAAGTGTCCAAGTCTAGCAGGCAGTGATGTGCCTACCCAAGGAAGGACCCAATCAGGAGGTAAATGCTGGCCACATGATCAAAACTGTAGATATTAAAGTTTTACTTAAGTAAAAACGGGGTCTTCATTGTGGTGTGTTAGAGGGGGACAGAAGGAAGATGTGAGACGAGGGATGTCCTTATACCCAGAAATCAGCTTTAATAAATATCACTCCAAAGAAAGTTTAAGCTATTTAAAACAATCATTTTAATTCCAAACATAAACTAAAGAAATTTTTTGTGGATCATTACCTGAACTGTATATCATATTGTGTATTTGGGGGTAGCCAGATGACCTGGACACTGGATTTTAAGTCCCTTGATGTGTGGCTCACTGCACTCTGTGGAAACATCAGATTATATTTGAATATCCATTAGATAAAAAGTACAATAAAGTATTTGTTCTCACCTCTGCACACCCCTACACATCACCAATACAAGCCACATCGCTGTCACTCCTGGTTGCTTTAGATAAATTTCATCAGGTTTAATCCCTTCTCCCGTTTAAATTAGGTGGGATGAACTTTCAATGTCACTGCCCATCATGCTGTGTGCCACTTCTCTAGACAGCTCTACAAGCTCTGCCCACTTGTACATGTGCCTGTGTCTGTCTATGGTGGTGCTCAACAGGGAGAACACGTCAGGGGGCATGACAGGGGTCACAATCTATATGTTGGCAACCCTAGGGTAAGGTGGGTGAAAGGGAAACAAAAAGCCACCTCCTCTTTAAATATATTTGTGATTATCAAATGGATGGTGATAACATTAAGTCATCTTAGATGCAATTGATGACAAAAGGTTGTTGTGAATTGATTTACTTGCTATCCTTACTGAGATTAGGCAGTGATCATTCCATGAAGAGTTATTGCTCTTTAAGTTCTAAATTTCTCATCTGCTTCAAAGACATCACTGGACAATCTCTTGTTTTTTCATCTACTTTGGGTATCCAGTTACAAACTGTAAGATACAAACAATCACACAAAAAAGGAGAGATTATAGAGGACTCACTGCAGGAGAGTCACATTTCAGGGTTTGTACATCTGAGCTATTAACCACAAAAGTGCCTAGGCTGGTGCCACCATTGGGAGCGCGGGCCTGAATCATGAAGCCTTTGAAGTCCTTTCCATCTTGTTCTTTGTTGAGAGTAACTGCAAGAGAAAATAGAAAGTGTCAAGTGAGAACTTTATTTAAAGCATGAGAGATTTTTTTGTGTGGTCTTTTAACCATACGTCCCATAAGGTGTCCAAATGTTAAAGTGTAATAAAACCCAAACAAAAACTGTACTGGCTGTATAAGGCTTTTTCACTTTACCTTCACTGGGTAATTTTTCTGATAACACACTTCTTGTCTCTTTGTATCTACACTTTTATCTCCAGTATATCTGCGCAGGAAGGACTTGTGGATTTGTATTTTTTTCTCCCCTAGGCCAGCTAGGGTGTGCTTTAGGGGCGAATATGGTAAGGTGGCTATAATAGCTTTGGAACGCAAAGGTGGTTGTGGGGCAAAACTTCCATATGCTAAGCACTTTTATGTATTATAATGATAATATTACAGCCACAATAGCAGTACAAATGACACCCCTAGTGGCATTTGATCTTTTGAAATTTGACCTCCCGCAACAGAACATCTAAGAATAGGAGAGTAAACATGTAAAAACATGACCACAGCTCTATCTGCTGCCTGAAAATATATATTGGGTTTTTTCTTACGAAAACATTTTTTATTTACCTTTCTGAAAAATATTTTAAAAATACATTACGAAATGAATTATTAGAATATAGTTTAAAATAAAATTTTGCTTTTGAAGGGCCTATGTGTATTAGGGTAATTATCAGCTTGTGTACTCACCTATGAATGCTGACATTCCAGTGTAGTTTGTACTTGATATAGTCAGGCTGTATGGAGCAATAGAGGTTTGAGCTGGCAGTCCGTGACCTGGAATCATTGTAGAGCAGGATTCTTCCACTTTTCCATTAGGATAAGCCATAGCAAATGTTGGGAAGATAGCAACCAACAGGAACACCTTCTTTAATGACAGCTCCATCACTGCAGGGTTGTTCTATAAGTGTAACACAATTTTAAAGAGATTCTCACTGCATGTAACATTGGTTGTATGGCTACACTCTGAGTCCGGACCATAAGTGAAATCCCTCTCCTCTGTATGCATTGCGGAGGAGAGGGATATACCTTCAGGGAGCTTTCCCTATTTATCGCAGCGGCGGAAGTTTCAACGCCGGCCGTGGTAAATAGGGGAGCAACAGCAAGGGGGCAGCACCGGAGCTCCGGTAGTTCCTAATGTCCCCTGTGCAGATCTGGCTGGCAACCCGCAGCTCCAGAGCCGCAAATGGTATGGTACATGCAAATGGTAAGGCAGAGCACAGGGATGTGTTGTTTAACAGCAATGATCTGGTGCTCCCCCAGCATAATTACAGCGGAGCTAAATGAAAAAACAAAAATTCTGTGCAGGCAATTTTTTTTTAAATAAAGTAAGGTGAGATATACCTGCAATAAAAAATACTTAACTGCCTGTGTGCAATCTTTTCTAAAATGTGCTGTGAGCTGCACATCTCAGTGTACAATGGCCAGTATCCCAGCATGCGCCTAGCTCCCATATGCATGTGTGGGATTTACGTCATTCTGGCCTGGCTACTCAAGATGGAAGATGAAGATCTAGAACCTGGAGGAGTACCAGATGAAGATGTGTTACCCATGACAGAGCAAGGACAGCTGAGATTATTAACAAAATTCTGATCAGGCAGGTACAGTCATCACCTGTTTCTTACTATCATACATTACTTTCTGTGTAGAACCCATGCTCTTATCCAAAACAATGTAAATATAGGGTTATGGATTAAATAGCTAGAATATACCTTATATTACATACACTAAAATTTTAAATTATACAAAAGAAACTATATCTCTCCTAATGTTATAGCTTACGATATGACAATACAGAATTACACTGATTTTAATTACAGAATATGCTACTAACCTTGCAGCCGGCAGTGTGTGTGTGTGAACGCTCCCAGTTGGACTGCTGGTAATAATTTTAGTTGCTTCTCCTTTGCCACTCTCCACCCTGTGAAACTCATTTGGTAATGCAGAGTTGTTGTGTGGAAATTTTTTCCAGCAACCACACCACCTTTCATGTATTACCTAATGTTTATAATCCTGACTCACATTAGGTACTGAAAAAAGATCAGGAATTAAAAAGCCAGTGTTCGAAATAATAGTCCCAAGTACTGACTTGCTATTCTCTAATAAATTAGTCACTGAGAACTTTTTGATGTATATTATAAATAGAAGACGCCTGAGTATATAAAGGAAGCTGTATTTGTGAATCAATGGTAGTTTAAATTTCACAGCTGATAGTTACATAAGGCTCCACATCTGTAATGATAGGTATAGACTATATGGTTTGGTCACCATATTATTTTCCATTGTTATGTATATACACCCAATGTTCTTAACAATTTAAGGACAACATGTATCCTCTATTCTCCTGAGGATATTTGTATTATCTTTTTGAGTAAAGTATTTGTGAAATTCCAAATATTTTTTATTGGGTGACAGTTGTCTATTTGTCTGACATGTCACACTACATATGTGACCTGATATTTAAAACTGTTTGTAATAAAATGATTTTTCCTAAATAGAAATGAGGAGGAATGAGAATTAGGTTTTTATCCTTTCCTTTGGTTAAATTTATCCATATGTGTTTCTCACACTTTATATGGTGTATTTCCATGCTTTTGTACAATCTTACCATTCATTCCTATCAAAGGTGATTCCTAAATATTACCAGTACAAAGATATGGCAAACAGGATTTGTATTTAAACTTCCAGCCCAAAATATGAAGCAGGAAGGGAAAATGTAGTCTTATCATTTTAGTGCATGCATAAAAATGTTATGACTGTATCATAATAACAGTAAAATAATAACTTTCAATTAAATTGTCATGTAATATAATCATTGCACTCAAACTTTCTGAGCAATTTAATTATAGTATGCCATAATTATCTTATCTCCAAACATAACCTGCCATATTTACTTTCTAGGATGTTAGAACTTTTACTGCCATCTGCATTCCAAGTTTAGACTCAATCTCTCTATATATCCCCAGCTGATCATTGTCATTGGAACTGTTGGATTCAAGTACCAGAAATTATCTTTCGGACCTACCGGTAATGGAAATCCATTGCCTTTTCAACCTATTGTGAACTATTGTTACTATGTAGCTATGTAACAAAAAGTTGCCAAGAGAATAATAATGATAACAAAATGCTATTTGTGATACTCGGATTTCGATTCAATGTAACATAAGGAATTAGGTATATTCGGTGTCCAGTTTTATTACTCATGTTATAGAAATCAGAGGGTGCCTATGTAAAATTAGGCAAGCTGTTTACTGTGAGAAATTGCTATCCTCAGTTACACAAAGTATTGAGAAACTAGAACTGTGTTGCAACATGCCTGTAGTTTAAGGAAGACAGTGTGTTCTTGTGTGAGCCTGGGCTGTGCTTCCTGGGAGGACACTAGTCAAGAATGACTAAATTACAGTGAGCATGTGATATTTCTTATCATCACACAATTTAGTGTCACATAGTATTTATCTCCTTAACCTATAAGCCAAGATCAAATATATTGTTAATAGCAAAGTAAATATATCTTTCATAATAATAAAAATGGAAGTTTGATTCAGTTTAAATCAGGTGAATTGTGTATGTAAGGAGTAACTGATTCCTGGACTGGTGAATGTTCATCTCACTTGGAGAATAGTTGCTTTCAATCTCTAGAGTCACTTGTAGCCAAAATGTATTATTTTATTTTCTATTTATGTGAGTGGTTATTTAGTGTGATTAGGTTTGCCCTATCTTTTACCAGGATAAGTAAATATAATCTATACTCTTTAAGTAAGATACCTCCAGTGTGTGTTCCTATCATTTTCTACACACCATCTGAAAAGTTCTAATACAGCTAACAGAAAAAGATGCTTTGCTAACCTGTCATCAATCCTGCACTTGCATTAAGAGGAAAGTATATTTGAAAGACCCTGCTTGAGCAGGTTTTAAAAAGATACCACCGGCAGTCAAATCTT
This sequence comes from Pyxicephalus adspersus, assembly GCF_032062135.1. Classification (NCBI taxonomy): domain Eukaryota; kingdom Metazoa; phylum Chordata; class Amphibia; order Anura; family Pyxicephalidae; genus Pyxicephalus; species Pyxicephalus adspersus. The sequence continues at coordinate 34,118,932 of NC_092865.1, read as the reverse complement.
TTGCATCCAATGAATTCTTGAGCATCAGATACCTGGTCACCATCTATTATTCCATCTGCCAACCTATCTCACTACAGAACACAGTGGTGACATAGGGACGGGTGGAACCACAAAGTAAAATGGGGGCCGGGTGTATGTGTAGATGTACTGGATGCAATAGATTCTTCAGCAGTGGTATATTTTCAATACATTAGAGGCTAGTATCATGAGCAGTGGAAAAGATGGTTATGAAGTTACTTCTAACTTGTTTTTACAATGTCAGATTTAGACCTGTGATGGACTCAGCTGATGCAAGTAGAGTTGCTGCAGAATGTTCATGCAGCCTGAATTGTGCAGCCTTGTGCTAATGCACAGTAAATATCTAAATGGGTACTTATAGTTTTAATATAGTCATTGCAAACACACAAATAGACGTCAGTGATGTGATGTATTAAATTTAACTTCTTCTGGGTCTCCAAGTTATAATGCACTAGTATGGACTTACTGCTGTATTTCATGAATCTTAAGCAAAAAATGCTGTTTAAATGAAAAGAATATAAAGTAAGGCAAATCTGTAAGAAACCTATTTTGGAGATAAATTCTGGCCAATTTTAGAGATAATGGGAAAACTACTGTCAAAAAAAAGCATGGGGAGTCTGGTACTACACAATTACCATGTAGGAGATATACCAATGCAATGTATTTAATTCCATACAGCAGGGAGGGGATCTTTTCATATGGCTATGATGGACACGTCAATGGATAGGAGCCCCTTCCCCACACTTGGTGATCCAAGAAGAATATGGGGGTTATTGAGGGAGGGTTATGGTGGATTTTAAAAGCTTTCTTTCTTGGAGGCAACCACATATCTACCCCCTATCCAGAGAATAAGTGCTGAGGTACTTTAGTATCCCCTATCCATTTCCACAGAGAGTTAAATGTAAAGAACAGTAATATACATACACCAATAAAATTATATTTTTTAATTACATTTAAACACAAATATACGCTTTAGAAATCTAAATCTATGTCATTCCTAATGTCTAGCAATGTAACCCTCATCAATCATGATGACCAGCTGAAGTCCCAACACTAGGGAATCCCAGGTGACATCATTGATCATTTTTAGTTATAAGTGCAGCACATCAACTTTTGTGTTGTTTTCACTGTGCATTATTCCACAGGAATTAGTTCCTAGATGTAATAGGTTTTCCATAATTTGGGATAACTAGTTAAACTTGTTCTGTAAGAAAAGGGTGAGTCTAGCTATTCTTGTAATAAAGGGTGAGGTTGCTGTCAACAGGTTCATCCTAGATTTATTGCACTTCCATAACTTTGGTATCTTAGGTGACAAGTTTCTTACTCTTCCATACCATGACCCATGTTCTTTGTATATGACATCTGTATCCTGGTGATAGTATATAATAAATGCTAGCTTCCAGATTTTGGCCACTACGGGTCGTCATGGGTAAAAGCTTATCACATTTTTTAAATAGCTGGTTTTGATATGTTTGAAAGGGCAAAATCATCCCTCTGTTTTTTACTTATGTGACAACGAGGAAGAAAACATATCACTTTGGAGAAATTTCCTACTTTTTATAGCTGCATCTCTAAGACAGGAAGCAAAAGGAAGTTTCACCTGCAGCAAAGCAAAGAATTACCTCACAGGGGATGTAACCCTTACCCATGTTATAGCTAAAAACTTTTTTTTTAATTTTAGATACATACACCTTAATTTTTACCATTGCAGACCCCAGTAAATTGCCCACTATGCTCATATATTGTTCATATACAGGCTGTCAAAATTCTCAGGTCACCATCACCAGTCCTGGGTACCAGTCTTCAGAAATAAGTGAAAGATTCTCTTTAAAAATCTCAACATATTTCTGTTGTATTTGACAGGTGTCAGAAAAAACAGAAACATCAATCATTCTTTAAATCAACAGATCAGCAAAGTCAAAGACAGAAAATAGTGCCTGAGAACTCATACAGATAAACAGATATGGTGCAGTAGGCATAGGCGTGCCTAGCCACACTCATTTACCAGGAAGTGCACAGATTTTTCAAGGAGGAAGCTTTGCTGCAAATGGACTTTAAAAAAAACAACCACAGCTTGAAATTGCTAGCACATAATGACAAGAATAACATTAAAAAATCTATTGAGACAAATGTGTCGGTAATATTTATTACACAACATATTGAGACACTTCAGTCTTTTATGTTGAAGTGACAATAGGTAATATGTTAGCAATGTTCATAAATATGTGTCAGCATTGTGCGCTCCTTTAACATCCTTTCTAGTCATTTCCTCAGAAATTCAATATTTCCTTATATAATTTGCTCCTCTAGGAAGCGTTAAAGTCTCCCAAGCCTACACCGACTGCTAATGTATTTCCACCACTGCACTTTCTCAGCTGAAAACAATACAACATAGATATCAATGGTTAAATGCAGAGTTACAGCCCACACCCAGAGCTCCAACAATGGCCCTTTGTCATACATGTTCTCACAGAAACATGTTTGTATTATTAAGTATAATGACCCTGACTTATTAAAGCTCTCCAAGGCTCCAACTTTTGTAGACTTAAAATGTCATGATAAAAGATTTTAAACAACAATTCCAATATAGCCAAAGTGAACCCCTTCCTCAGTGAAAGACCTAACCTGACATGTGTACCAGGGAGACCTCACATTGCAGCTGGCCCCCTCCAATTCTTGCTTGATAGATGTCCTGGTGACAGACAGCTATTACCTACCTGTTCCTGCAATGAATTGATGCAGCCAGTGCTGATTCTTCCTCTGCCTCCTGCACCTCTCTTCCCCTGACCTGCATCCAATCTTTGATTACACTGTCTGTGCCCTACTGATAGCCTAGTTGGTGTGGCAGGTAGTGCACAGCAGAGAGGCAAAACATTAATTACCCCAATACCTATTCAGATACTATCTACCAGTAAGAAGGGCTGGGTGGCACCCGTACCCACACAATCCGTCGGAACTTACTGGTGTACCCAGTTATGGAAACACTGCTTTAAAGGGACATTTTAGTGCATTGCCACTGAATACATCATATTTTATGTTGCACTGTTTACCTTACCAGGGACAAAGGAAAAACTCCCACCACCAGCATCACAACCACACACCAAAGCTTTATCACAGCGGAGTTGGCAAAAAGCCATCCACCTTACCACTAGTTAGGACACTAGTAGGGAGGGTATACCCTGCTCTTATTGTTTTCTTGTATACCAGTTTTCCTGTTAATAGGAGTATATAGCGAAGGTCAAAGATGCTGATGTCCTTCAATAAATAAAAAAAAAATCAATTTTAGAGCATGCAAGGTTTTTTAAAAGGATAAGAAAAGAGGAAGTATACATGTATTGCAGAAAGTTTTACCCTGAAATATTGGTAGTTTGTTACTTCACCATTTCCCTTTTTTCAGTTTCTTCTTATTAGCGTAAGTGTGCTTTTTACCTCACAGTTAACATATATTTGAAAAATTGCAGGGCTACTATACTGCATTTATTGATAAGTACGTTCACGATGTATATAAGTAGATGTACATATTTACTATGAACAATACATATTGAATGAAATACATTTGTTGAATTGTAATGCTATCAATATAGATATTAGTGAATTTGAGGGACAGCTAATGACATGACTATGTACTTTGCAAAGTGCTGCGTAATATGTCGGCACTATATGAATACTATATGAATACTATATGAAAATGAAGTTAATATTCATTTCATTAAAGTATAGGAGCTATCATTATTGGCTGATAGATCTGTCATTCCTATCCAAAGTTGACTACTTAGGTGGTCCCTGACAAGACAGCGAGATGTCAGGATGCCCAATACTCACATACTTGTTTTGGGTTGGCAGCTCATCAATCAATGAAGGAGAATTAGGATAGAAGCACTGGGGCCATCTATATCAAACACAAATAAGCAACAACAGATACTATATTTATTTCCTGGCAGGTTTATTTAGGATTATTATAAGGCCTCTAAACATTTTGCTGTCAAAACATTTAGGGGTGTGGCACAGTCCCTTCATATACTGTACAAAAAAAAGCTTAGTCTTCCTTGGGGAGGGAAGAAACAGCCCAAAGAACTAATCAGTTGTGACAGAGGAACTCAGTGGTCTGCTGTATCTCTTTTACTGTCCAATCTCAGACTTGGGGAAAATAAGGTCTGTGGTATTTAACTGCAGTGTAGGAAAATCTAGCTTCTGGCACAGCGACAAAGTGCTGTGATATGTGCCAAGCTGTGTATATCTCAAAACCTAATGAACAGAAATGCAAATCTTTTGACAGGTAAAACAGTCCCTTTTTATGTATTTTTTAATGTAGATTTTTTTTTAGTTCTTTACTTAAGTCAACCAATAGTCTATACAAAAGAGTGACTATTATATAGTTTATTGCACAGATTTACAGCAGACTGTAAACAACACACATCATCACAAACTCATTGAAATGAGCTATACAGTGCCTAAACATTCTAATTATTCTGTCCACATTTTTTTGTCATGACCAGGAAGACATTGCTTTTGTTTCATGTAACAGACCGAAGTAAACACAATTTAAAGTTTCTATCTTTTTAAGTCCCACCTGACTGCAACCAGTTTATCTAATCATGCAATTGTCATTCTACATATAATTCTAAATACCTGATGTTTGTTTCACAACACTGACCCTCGGTGATAGATGCAGCAGGGGCCATCCATATACCATTGCTTTCAATGCAGTGTCCTAAGCACGAGGGTTCATGTGACTTTATTTACATTTATTAAGAAGAATTAGAAAAGGATAAAGCATACTGCTGTGGATTCCAGATGATGGCACATGATTATTGGCTAATGAGACAAGTGTAAAGTGTATAGTAAACAAAGCAATTCATTATGTTTCAGTGAGTAAGCATTACGTTAGTGTCCCTGTTATGTGGTTTTCCAATTACAATAAAGTCACCAGCTAGCAGATATTAACAACATCAGTTATCCTCAGCATACAGATAGATTCTCTTCAGAGGAAGGTTACAGGACCATCAAATAATTCAAAGATCCTATGATTGTTATATCTAAAGATCATGAAGGACTTCCAGTACTACAGACAGGGACCAGGCCTGAGTTTCACAGCTGAATGGGCAGTACTGGCCATTCTCATTGGTAAGTTCAGGTAGACCTTTCCAGGAGGATCTGTGGGAAGAAGGCATCTTTAAATAAAGACAGACACAGTCATGAAACTTCTACAATGTACTATGAATCAAAGTGAAAAAGACAATTCATAAATATTTGTACTATGTGTACTCAAAGGCAACCTGTTACTTTATCAGACAACAGTCACTAAACACACGGCACAATGGGAACCAGAAAAGCATTTGAAGAGCTACTAATGCTACATGGTAAACTCTGAGCTGTGTTGAAGGTAGAAATATAACTTTATTTACCGTAATCTGAATTCAGTATATCATTATCTTACAGAATAAACACACACAGGCCCAAGGGGTGTCACTCAAGTTGTACTACTTCGACCATTGGCAGTGTAACCTACTGTTGCTGCTTTATGTATCACCAATCGTATTCAAGCTTCTCATGTAGATTTAAACTTGGTTGATGTCTGTGAAAAAATTCCTATATTTGGCATTATAAAGCTTAGCCTTTCGGTGTTTGACACACGTCAAGGGGGTAATTTTTTACTGGTCCTATAATAAAAGTCTGCATATTAGCAAATTATACAAAGGAGAAGAGGAAGGTATGTGTTTCGTGTAATGCTGAGGACCAAATTGGCCATTATAAGCTGTGTGATCTGCGTAGAAGTAGATCCACTATAATTCAGTATTAGTAATCAAATTGGTCGCTACAAAAAGGAAGTGCTCAAGATTTAAATATGAAAAAAGGAGAGCTCATAGGGGGCACATTTTTCAGACACAGTTAACATCCAACACAACCTTAGTTTTGAGGTTGTGCCCATTCTGTCTGTCTCCTGATTCACAAAAATGTGCTCAAAAACAGGGCCTAGACCTACAGAACAATTTTTTGTGGGTGGTTATGACACCTGTAAGGGTAATAAATAAAAATAAATCCCTTACTAAACATTAAAGCGAAACTAAACTCAAAATAAAAAAAACACACCTTTAATACCGCAGATCCGTCTGGAGGTTTCTTCATTTGGGTCCCGCGTCGTCCTGTTATCCGTCTGCGGCACCGACATCTTCCGGGTTTTTTCTTTATACATTACCCAATCTCGCATAGTGCAAGCGTGAGATTGGGTGACGTAGATGAAGAAAAAGATTTTTGTCTTGCATTAAAGAAAGGGCTTCTTCGGCATCAGATGGAGCAACCAAGAGCCTCCCGGGATGCGCAACGTAGGTATCCTGGGAGGCTTTGCGCCGTGGTAATCAAGACAGAAAAAGGAGGTGCTGCACTTAAAAAAAAATTTACTTTAAATAAAAGGGTTGTCTACCATTTTATGTAGAGTAAAAATTTGGAATTTAGGTCCGCTTTAACCAACTAACACCTTTAAAAGAAACGAAAGAAAGGTTAAAGCCATCTGTTTTTCTTAATCCCCTCCCTCCTATTTTCTCCATTTGTTTGCTCCCTCACTCCCCCTGTTATGCTGTTGAAAGTGTAGAAAACACCTGGTACATTTAGATGTGGAGGAGAATGTAATGCATTTGAAATAACAGCACTATAACAAACACCAGAGCGGTCACATGAGAAAATTCAGGTTTACACTAAATGATCTGAATCCCATGATCTGAAAATAACAATGAATAGACCCAGCCATTGCTACACCTCCTACTTTCCACCATTACCCCTTGGATACCAGAATTTTTCTCTTGACAGCAAAATACAGTAATCTGAAATAGCTTTTGCTATTGCTATAACTACCCTGCGCTCAAATTTAAAATGAAAAAACTGGATGGAAACATTATAAGAACGCTATCAAGCAAAGCAGCATGGCGGCTCAAAGATCAGCACTCTGGCCTTTGAAGCATTAGGTCCCAGGTTAGAATGTTGTCCAGGACACTATCTGCTTGGAGTTTGCAGGTTCTCCTGTGTTTATGTGGTTTTCATCCCACATTCCAAAAACATGCAGTTAGGTTAATTGGCTCTCACCAGACCCTCCCTTGATATGATCATCCAGATATATCCATTCTCACCTCTCTAGATGTGTGTAATGACGGGACAAAACATTCTTCACTAAAACCACTGTTTTCTGATACGTTTCCCGGTCTATAAGCTTTGCAAAGTGCAGCTTGGCACGCAAAAAATAGCCAATAGGCCAAAGCCATTCCTAAAAAATAAAACACAGGTCACAATTCTGCCCAGTGTGGACACATCTTAATGTAAAAGAATAAAGAAATGATCTTACTGGTCCTTGATGGTAATTAAACCCTTTTGCAAGGTTGTAATTATCATTATCCAGAGCGTTGTCATAAACTCCACAGTAAACCATGTCGCTGAAAAGGCAAATAAATATTTAGCAGAGAAACAATGAAATGCGATTCATTCTCCGACAGGTAATTACCAGGTAGTCAAGTACTTGAATTTAGTCTTTAGGTATTCTCTTTCAGTCTGCTTCTTGGGCTGCTAACAAAATGCACATCTACAGCGTGTAACATTATGTAGTAAATACGCTATTTTACCTAATATAAAAAATAAATCAGATCAATAGGCTGACAATTCTTTTTGTGTCATAAATACTTACTCTGGGTCCAAAGTTTTCATTCCCAGTGGTCCCATAAGCTTCTTCTCTGCAATTTCAAGAGCTTTCAAGGCTTTAAGAGGGGTGAAAAGCTCTGGTGCCTGAAAGAAATAAATTATATATGTTAGGTTCCCCAGCTGCCCCCTACATATCTGGCTGTGACCATAAAATTGTCATAGTTACATTTAAAATCTAGCAAATTTACACATTCTTTACCATGTCTCCATGGGTATAGGTGAGGATGCTGTTTAGGCTTTACAAATATTTTACAGATAAACATGCAGCATATGTTAATAATGTATTGTTTCTGTATACCCAATGTAATGATATATTACATGGAGGTGCCATATTTGCAGATAACATATACATGTTCTGCTGTCTGCATTATAGTAAAACATAATAATTATGTTATTGCTTCTTCTCACAATGAAAATCTAGTGAGCCAACATACTGAAAACAATACATTTGTGGTTATTATCTCAACGGCCAGTCACCTTTTGCTGGAAAAAAATCTTTTGATTCTCCACTCTCCTTGTATTTGGTGTTGCTAATCTATGTGCTTCTGCCTTTGACATATCACTAAAGTTATGTGATAGAATAGAACAAACAGTAGTACAGTTCAGACATTTACTGCTACCTACTAACAACCTCCCTTCTTCAACCACCATAACATGCCTAATGGCCCATAACTATGATAGACAGCCTTAGTGGCCAATTAGGAATGTGCACAAGGTATGAAGTAAAAGTAATTTGCCTGTTCAATGGCCCGGCATTTACTGTGACTACAGGGATTTGGAAGTTTCTGCAGCCCTGTGCCCTTCTCTTTATACAAATCAGTTTTGTTAATGAGACTAGGCAATATGCATAAAATAACCAGTTCCTTATTATCAGGTTAGTTTTCCAAGGATATTTTTGTTCTCCCTAAAGTTTCTGCTGTTCATTTTTGTTTTTCTAATTGGTTTAATTGGTAACTGCCTATTCAAGTTATTAGAAGTTTGTGAATTTGTTCAGTTCTGGGTTAGTGTTGGCACAACTCACCTTAACCTAACCTGCTTAATTGGAGGTTTGCAGATCATATCTTGTTTATACAGGTATCCTCTCATAATAACCCCCTCCCCCCAAAAAAAACAAAAACAAAAAAAAAACACTTCTTATTGGATAAACATAATAATGCAATATTTTACATAATGCAAACAGATTGTTTATTCATCTTAATAACATTATCTTAATAACATAATCTTAAGTAACGAACAGTATGTACCTGTATACCTTCTCTGTGCAATTATACATTTCACACTTACCACCACCATGGCCACAGGAAAGTTTGGCCGTAGTTGGTAGTCACACCAGGGGCTGGATGCTCCATGGCTGTCCTTGTAAATGCCACGTTTGTGCACCAGGTCTGGGCGTTGTTCATTAGGGTCAGAAAGGTCCTCTGACACATAAAAGTACTTCTCAAAATTACCCTGAATCTGGTTGCTCCACTGAGAGAATGTTAGTAACACCTCTATCCCTGAAAAAAAAAAAAAATAGAAGCAAGAATCAGCTCAAATGTTACAGCAATAACATAATGCAGATACATAGTACAATCGACCACACTGCATGTGTTAGCAATTGTATCTTCACAAAACTAATGTAATTTACCTTGCTTGTTGTCTAGTAATGTATAAACATATACCGTATTTTTCACACCATAATACGCACCTGACTATAAGACGCGCCTAGGTTTAGAGGAGGAAAACATGAAGAAAAATATTCTTAACCAGTACTAGGGGTATAATGGGGTGGGCACAGGGCAGAACAAAGAATTCTTTGATGGTATGCGGCTCTGGCTGGCTCAGACCTGCGATGGGAGAGTGGGCAGGGTCTGGTATCATGATGTCAGTCTGGGGGAAGTTTCTTCCACTTTGAGTAACACAGGCAGGGGTGTAGTGGGGCGGGCACGACTACACCCCTGACTAGTACTATACTATGCAGTTCACCTTGCACTGTGAAATAATCCCACCCATCGTAAACCAGCAGCATGAAAGCTGTGTTTGTGTCCCTGCTGCTGTCATTATCTCCAATTTATGAACCAGAAATGATAATTTTATATAAATTGAAATTAGGGTTGTTATCAGCTTTCGGGGGGCCCCTGTGTACCCTGAAAATTTCAAGTTTCCACAACAATCAGTGTGGGAGATATGAAGGTTTATACATATAGGTAATGACAGCAATAGGGACACAGACACAGATCTCATGCTGCTGCTGCTATTGCTGATGTACAAAGGGTAGGATTATTTCATAGTACAAGGTGGGCAGGGAGCAGCACAGCTGATCTCCGAGGTCTTTAGGACATGCCCACCTTGCACTGTGAAATAATCCTATCCTTTGTGTATCAGCAACAGCAGCATGAGATCGTCTGTCCGTGCTGCATTCATTATCCCAATGTTTAAACCTTCATATAAACGTGGTGCACTTCTTCCACCCAGTGACTGCTGGAGGTACTGCAGCCGACCAGCAATATTCGCTCTGCAAGATGCACAGACATCCCCCCCCACTTTTGGGGTGGAAAAAGTGTGTGTTATGAAAAATACGGTACATGCATGCTTCACAGCCTAATAAAGACACAATATAAAGCATAGATTTAATTGTAATACTCAAATTACAAAAAAAAAATAAACATTTTGATGATTCTCAGCGGCCCTGTAGACCAGAGGTCCCCAACCTTTTGGGTGTCACAGATCACTGTTTTCACAGACTCCGGACTACACATGCCCGGGGGAGTCGTGTCACTCAAAAGGGAAGAAACTTTCTCCAGAGTGACATCATGATGCAAGAACCCGCCCGCCCACTCTCCCATCGCAGGTCTGAGCCCCCCTCTGCCATGAGCCTGCGAGGTGTACAGGAGACATGGTCCGCGACTCTGACCCTCCCAAGCGGAGTCCTTTTCCTGAATCAGCTGGGGGGTACACCGGCCAGAGCTGCGGCCCACCTGTCAGACGGCCGGGGCCCACTAGTTTTGGTTGGGGGCCCCTGCTACAGACAAATAAACATTTGAACATTCATGTATCTGTAACTGTTCATGTGTCTCCAGGAGTGAAATACCAATATATAGCTGCTTACAAATGGGAAATCAGGATGGAACACATGTAATGACCAATTGCTCATCCATGGGCAACCAATCACAAAGAAAACATGTTCCAAAAAGCCTATAGTTGTGAAAATGTATTTTCTTGCTATGTCGTATGCAAACACAAATAATGTTAATTCTGCTAAGACATTTTGCAGAGGACTGACTACTAAATTCGGACTCCATTGGCAGAAAAGGGGAGCTTTTAAAAAAATGTGATGGAAGTCCAACTCGGTAGTACACCTGCTGAAAAACTGGCTTAAATGAGGAAAAGAAATCTCTAGTATCTAGCAAGTAAACTTACATTACCTCATTGTACAAATAAATGAAAATATGCACTTTATTTTCCTATACAGTATACAAGAAGAGTTTTAATATGAATATGATAAAGCAGGGGAAAATAGCACATATAGCACAATACACATTCTTGGGGAGGAATTGTCAGGAATTGTATCAACATCTTACCTTCCCTCAGCACTTTGACTCCTTTGTATGGATAAAGATTCTTCTCACTCAATTCAGCGAGCCAGCGCACTGTAGATTTACTCAGCCCAACAATCTCTACTGCAGATCCATCCCTAATAGAAAATGAAGACAGTTACACTGCGTCACCTGCTGTATTATACGAGTAGTGCAGACAGCAACAGCCAGTAATTTACAGCTGGGATTATTAATATTCATAATAATAAACAGTATTTATATAGCAGCAACATATTACGCAGTACTGTACATTAAATGAGGGTTGCATATGGCAGACATTGAAACAGGAGGTGGAGAGGACCCTACCCAGAAGATATGTACTTCATAAAATTATCTGCCTAACAGCCAGCCTTTTTCTGTAGTCTCAGTTATACATGAGAGGAAATAAAATCACAAATCTGCATCTTCATTTTGGATAACACTTTATGTTCCTCATGAAGCAGGCATAAATGTTTTATCTCAATGTTACAACCATAGCAAAAGCAAAAGCAAAACCAAAACTACCTGCTTTCAATTATTTGTTAAAGGAAATCAAGCTGAGAAAACTACTTGGTACATATGAGGGGGTGCTGAGAAGTTCCTGGCTTTGCCCCTTCTAGATGAAATAGAAAAATGAGTGTGGGGGCATATGACAGCCTAATATCTTAGTATGTAAATGTGCAAATATAAGGTCTTTGTGATTCCTAAAGCTGATTTTTCTTTTAGTTTTTCAGGAAAGTTCTTCTTTTTGTTTTTTTAGTTGTTCTTTTTGTTTCTCCAAGGAAAGGAAGGACACTTCTCCCCCAGTGTTTGTGACATCTTAGTGTGAATGTCCTTTGCTGACACTCCCTGGAGAAACAAAAACTTCATGATGGCCCGTAACTCCAAAGATGTGAAACTTGCTTGTGCCTCTGCCATCATAGCTTCTCACTAAAAGACAAATAAAATTTAGGAATAGCAAAGACCTGATATTTGCACAGTTACATACTAAGATATTAGGCTGTCATATCCCCCCACACTCATTTTTCTATTTCATCTGGAAGGGGGCAAAGCCAGGTACTTCTCAGCACCCCCTCGTACATAGCTTTTTAGGTCAGCATGTCAGCTGGAAGACATAGCTGCAAGAAATCCAACTGCTCTGTGTTAAGAAACGAACCCACTGTCAGAACAAAAAAGAATAATACTTTAGAAAACACATTTAATTTGTGGTAAGGTATGCATCAAGAAAACCAAATATCTGTAACATAACTTCAAATACGTAGTAATTACACAGCTTGATCTGGATCTAGACAACCATACAAACTGTGTGTAAGTTGCAGCAAATTTACATATAACAGTGGTGTAAAACCAAATGGAGGCACAATTTCCCAAATGCATGTCCAAAACACAACTTTTAACAGACTTTCTTACCCAAAACAGAAATTTAACTTTACAAAGAAATGTATTTTTTCCCTTTTATTCTTCAGTAAAAAAAATATACACAAAGCTCTCATTTACATGCACAGAAAGACTCCTGGCTTCTGAGTACTGGTAACTCAAAAACTCATTTAGTCTCTTTACTTCTGACCATAAATCCAAGACATTTGCCAACTCACTTGATTTTAGATCTACCACATGATTTTGGTTCTACTTCGTAAATTGTATACAGAGAGGCACACTAAAATTTAGCCCCTAAACTTCTCTGGTAAAAGTACACTAAAGATTATACTTATAACTCTGGAACACAGGACAAGGATTCATATTTATTAAGCATCAGCTGCTTTTAGAAGAATCTAACAAGATTTTAAATTTTACAGACACATGGCTGCATTTAAAGATCTCCACCATTGTCTAAATCTTCATGAACTGAGCCTTGGGTTAGGCAGAATTCAGATCAATTGAGCTTCCCAACTCACTGGTTCTGCTTTCTGCACTGTGGGCCTACACTTGGTGTACTCCATGTTTTAACTGACTGAGACTTGATTGTAATGTTCCAGTGAATCGGGCTGCATCTCAGTAGCATAGAGTCTGCTCAATAGTATTGTATATAGTGAGCCTTATACACAAGCCCTGTTTCAGTCTTTCCTCTATTATACTGTTAAAAAAAAACACACGAATGTACTAAACAGTTAAGTCTATGGATATGTTAGAATTCTTGCTATTAGGATGCAGGGACAACAAAACACAAGTTATGTGAATACTTTTGAATACCTTGGTGTTGCTGGTATTCCTTTATTTCGAGCACGTTCACTCTCTCCCATTTTATCCATCCAGGTGCCACAGTTTAATCTGTTCCCACCAAACACAAAGCCTGTCACGGGGTCAAGTCCTACATTGATATTAAAACCTGAAAACCAATATAAAAGAGCATTAGGAGCGAAAAACTTTCAAAGGTATAGAATTAATAATAGCAGACATTAAGGACACTTATTAATGAAGCTCCAGTTTGGAAGTGTGGTGGATTTTTCTGATTTAATAGTGTTGATTAAATTTTTCATATTAAACGATATTTTAACAACAACAAGTTTATTATCTATATGTATGTATATATGTATCTATAAGAAATTAAACATTGTTCTATTGGTTGGTATATATCATACTTATCATGGACAAATATAAAAATAAGGATATTTCAAGAAAAAAAATGAACAAAGAAGGAATATTACAGTGGAAAAATAAAGTTAAAGCAAAGAAGGAAAGAAAAAAAAAGAAAGACATGGGAGTTTTTTTTATATCTTAAATACTTTTTCTATTCATGTTTTCATAAGCCAGTGAATTTGCATCTTGGATTTCTCAACCATCTGGACCAACTACATGTAAAGTTATGACTTCTGTTATTCAAAACTGTGAACATTTGTTCATAAGCACAATATAGATTAGTATATCTAATAACATCCAAGAGAGATGAAATATTTTTAGATTTTCAATTTTTCAAAATATTGTTTTTGGCTGCCAAAAAAATATGTATGACTGGAGTTCAGAGTTTTGGATGGATAAGATCAATACCTATATGAAGTAATGAAGTAATTAATGTATATGTCAAAAATTAGGATGTTGGAACAATTGGGACATTGGTTAATTCTTAGATTACTGTATGATCTCAAGGGGTCCTCTACTCCTGTATCACTGTCTGTATTAGTCTGTCATTTGCAATCCCTATTTAATGTACAGCGCTGCGTAATATGTTGGCGCTATATAAATCCTGTTTAATAATAATAATAATAATAATAATAAAGGGATGGACAGTACCAGAACATATGTGACAATTAACCCACTTTTCCACATTGTTACCAGCAGTTAGGAGAGTAATTTGCAAGGATGTTGTAAATTCTATAAATGGTATATATTTAATATATATATATATATATATATAAATTTAATATATTTAATATATAATGTTATATATATTATTTTATATATAAATGTAAATGTTGTTAAGTCTATAATGCAACCTATACAATATTTTATTCAACAATTCCCAGTGATTGGCAGAACTAATGGCCTTCTGGGTTTTAGATGTTGCTTTTCCCATAATTGGGCAGATACGGACTCGCCCATTTATTTCTCCCATTTTAACACTTAACACAATTTTATTTGTAAAAACTTTGTAACACTGGGAAATTCCTTTATTATACCAGGACATTTGCAGTATTTGGTTTAGTTTCTGGTGAGCAATAATTTTGGATGGAATTAAATCTGTATTAATACAATGTTGTATCTGGAGATACGTATAAGCTTCTCTTGCTGGTAAAGAATAGGAAGTCTGAAGAAATGGAAATCGTCGAAATATTTGTTGTCGTATTAATAAATTAATTTCTGTAATGCCACCTCCCTTCCATGTTGACTAATTATTATTAGGAATATAAATTTAAAAAATATCTAATGGAATATTAATTGTATATATCCAATGTGGATATAGAAAGTATGGTGGATTTTGCTTATTTGTGGTTTCAAGACAACACATTTATTATTTTTTCACATTTTAATGCAATCTATGTTGCAAAACTTTGCATTCACATTTTTGTCCTATTATGCAAAGTTGTGAAAGATTTGCTACATTATGCAAAGTGTGGCATAATAACCACAGAATTGTCTCAGATATACCTACTAGTCGCAGTTTGTCTAAAGTCAAACTTTCAAACCTATTTAAAAGGTGGTCAACATTTCTTTTTCATTTAGAGATAGACTAACATTTTAATTCTGCCACAAACTAGTTGAGAGTACTTGCGCCAAATTAGCACACACTGGATGAAATGTATACATTTGCTGCAAAGTGGTAAGTAGTAGGTCCACAACAGAAAGAATATTTACCACAAACATTTTACATATATTCATATACTGCAAAGAAGCATAACCGCACTGTTAAATGTCCACAATTTGATCATAATAAATGCAGTATATAAATCATCTAACTGATACACTCACCTTCATCCCTCATGTTCCGGTCTATTTGAGGCCCAGCATTTCTCTCTCGGAAGTTGATACCCTTGGCATGACACTGCAGAGCCTCTTGAATAACATCATAGAGTGGTTGGTCCTAGTTAAAATACAACAAATTTTGTACTTCTAATGAAAACAACACAGCATAGTTTAGGACATAATTAACAAATTTGTAAACAATGTTGTTTTAGCAGGTACTATGACTTTAGTAACCTTAAGCAACCATATTTCATTCTTCAAATTTATCAAATCAATTTCTGTATTTTTTTAGTAATATTGCATTACAAAATCTGAATGACTTGACTGTTCTATCTTACAAACCAAAAAACCTGATATCGCATAAGGGTCCAAAAATACAAATGACAGATGCACCGAATTTTCCTATATGATATCTAAAATGCAATCAGTTCAAAATGATCCACTTTACTAATAAGTAATGTACATGAGGTCAACTTAAAGTGCAGACAAGTGCTGACAATATGGCATAAAATACCAATCTGCCAATATTACAATCATTTATCACATGAAAATACCAGGCACTGACAGACGGCATAAAATAAGCATGCAATTAAATAAAAAACTTTTAGTTGCAGCTATGTATAAACCTAGAAAGAAACTTCCCTTCAGATTTGGAAGCTTCTCCTTATGCCCAGATAAAGTACATATTCTAACAGTCATTCATAGGAAATGTATTTCTTGAGGGAGGTGACCTCAGGAACACCCCTTATCGGGTATAGGATACTCCCCATATGAGTTATACTGTAACTGCTCAGTGCAAGTCAGTTTTGCTATACCATTGCTTTCCGTCCACTGTATAACAATACTACGTTTTTATGAACAAACACCTCCCCTGAGGTAGCAGAACTTTCTATCTGCGAAAAACACATTGGGACTACATGGTTTGAACACACATAGAACTTGTTATCTTCTGATTAACTTTGAAATGTACTATGAAACGGACTATGTCATGTGTCTTGCATCAATATATGATGTTAACCATTAGAATATCTTTCGTTTTGTAGATCATATATAATGAATTGTTTTTTAAGACTTGCTGCCTTAAACAACCCCTCTTTACTTTTTCACTCGGTTGAAAACTGTATTTACCTATACATATGGACATTGACAGTTGTTAAATGCCCTGTGAAAAAAAAGCTTGTCTTTGACACTGCAGCCTGAGGCCAGGTGGCTCAGGTCGACAGGCAGTGTGGAATCTGTATGCTGGGAGAGCCAAGTTAGTCTCCTAAAGTTGAGGTCTGTTGGACCAATACAGCCCGGAAGCTAAACTTTTTTTTTCTGTCATGCTATAATGACACTGATCCTTTAAAAGGGAAAACCCTGGAATTTTGCTTTGTATTTGTAACTAAAAGTGGGCAAAGCACCCTGAAATCTGAACTGTTGACTGAAAATACTTCTCTGCAGCAAGTGTGTTTGATGCTAATCTCCCACACAATATATATATATATATATATATATATATATATATATATATACACAACAGTAAGTATAACATTTAGTCAATTTAATGTCTGGGATATTAGAAGTGTAAGTGATTGTGAATCAATGTCATACTGCTTTGGTGCAAATAAAAGCAACAACAGGTGGACAGGAGGGACAATCAGACAGCCAAAGGGTTAGCTTTATACAACAAATTACTACTTACTCCATATTCTGCCCTATTGATTATGAATCAGGCTTACATTTTGCTATTGTGGCTACTGGTACTGTACAGTAAAGATGGAACATGCGGCCCACTCAGGTTGGATAGTCCAGATCCTCCAGGATGGCACATGCATATGTGTCATCACAAAAAGGTTTGCTGTGTCCCCTAGCACTTGTGTCCTGGCAGCTTGGAAGAGACACCAGAAGTAAAGCCATTTTCATGTTTCCCCCTCCTATTGCTCAGCATTACTAGGAAGGAGAAGATATATACTAGGGAGTCTGAAGAAACAAAGCAAGCAAGGTATCACAAAG
Organism: Pyxicephalus adspersus; assembly: GCF_032062135.1. Taxonomy (NCBI): domain Eukaryota; kingdom Metazoa; phylum Chordata; class Amphibia; order Anura; family Pyxicephalidae; genus Pyxicephalus; species Pyxicephalus adspersus. The sequence goes on along the minus strand of NC_092865.1, from coordinate 34,101,284 downwards.
AAATAAAAACTTACCACTAGACCTGCAGCAGTTGGGGGAGAATCATCTTTGGGGTACATCCGAGATACTGGGCATCTGAGGATCTCTATACCATTAGGAACTATGTTGCAGTAATCTTGTATACACTGCAGCCACCACCACACAGCATCACGACAGTTATACCTAGAGTAGGTGCCCTGACCAAGAAGGTTGGGGATGAGTCCATGTCTCAGGGTTCCAGCAAATGCAAGAATAATATTCCTAAAGGTACAATATAAAAATAGGCTTTCTTACGAAAAGTACAATCAGCAGTATTAGAACGAATGGAACTGGATAAAATACTTTTTTATTACCTCAGCTACTTTGCAAAATATAACTTCAAGTGTAAAATAATTGTGCAACAAGCGAAACACGCTGAAATCAATATTGCTGTTTTACTGAACCTGAACATTAAACTCTGTGAAATCCTGAACCCTAATATGAATCTATGATGTTTTTTAATATAACTTCTTCATGTATCTACTACATTAAAGCGTTAGGTCTGTGCATGCATGGGAGTTACGATCAAGATAGTTGAAAATCATCTCCAGGAAGAAAAGAGGAAGGAAGGTGGGAGCGCCCAGCACCAGAAAGGGTACATAGGTGAGTATCTCGGGTTTAGTACATATAAAAAGTGAATATATTGGTTTATATCCAGATAAATGTGTATATTTTTTAGTATGCTAATAGTATAATAATAATTGATATTAATAATTGGCAGTCAAGAGGAATCACACCTGATTTTGCCTCATTCCACTTCTAATGTCAGGTAATTTACGTTCAAATATATTTCAGTTCATGTAACTGATATGATATGGATATCATAAAAATTCTAGGTAACTTGTTCTTCTGCCAATAACTGTCTATTCACAAAAACTACACAGTATAATGAGCCATAATCCACATTTATGTTTATCGTCATGAAGGCTACAAGGGACAGATTATTCTATCTACATTGCGTCTAAATTACTAATCAAAAAGGCTAAGTCAAAGTAGGCCACTAAGAGGCAAAGCACTATGGACATATACTATGTACATATTTTATTTTCAAATGTATTTTCACAGATTTCTGGGTGAACACAAGGTATGTATATTTTATGATATATATTTTTGTATACCATGGAACATCTCTCACCTGGCCTCCATGTGGCGTCCAGTAATTAGCAGTAAACCTCTTAGAGAGATGAACGTATCTCTACCCCAGCAACGGAAAATCGCAGATGAGAAATGTGGAAGACCTGCAAGAGAAATTTAGACCTATTTGTTTAATGTATACAAACTTGAAATTTGGCTCAATACAAAAGTCTTAGGGGAATATCAATTTTATTTATGAATCATAAAACATGTCCATAAGTCTATAGTTAAATGTTCTTTCTTTTGGCTGCCCAATACTAATCTTTGGTAGATAAGCACCGATCTTTAGGTCTCTAATGCACGTGTACTAAGTGTTTTTTGTGATGTGTCCCAGCACGTCACTTAAACATATTCATTCTTTAAATAAATGTTTCACTAGGTAAGAGTCAAACAAGTCTACAAATGGTTCCTAATAGTGATCGGCTGTAGTGTCCCACACTAGGCCTCCACCAATCATCAAGGTAAAGTTTTTCTACTTTAATCACACACAGCATTGTGGTATCAGGGTCTGTAGCCACAGCTTACATATATAGCTAGAACATACAGAAGAATACTTACCAGCAGCTAATGAAGGACAACACTGCTCCTTCTCCTGTGTTATGTTATTCACCCGATAGGGCACATCTGATAGAGAGGGAGACAAAACGGGCAGGGTAGGAAATCTGCCAACTCCACACATCTGCACTGATCCCAGGGCCAAATGCTTCACAAAAGTAGACCCATTCTGTACAAAGCTGTGAAAAGGACAAGTCAGTAACGTCAAATAAATCTCAAATGGAAATACTTAGGATTTTTTTTTTCATTCAGTTATGTGTAAATACTTTTAAAATCACAGGTGTAAAACATATTCAGTGGATAAGGAATTTATTCCAGGTGAGGCATGTGGAAGCCCTCACTCTACTAACTACTTTTTTTTTTAGTTTTTTTCTTATTTCTTTGTGAGTGATTGGGTATTCTTTGCAAGTGAACTATCACCACATGCACTGAGTTAAGTACAATATTCTTTGCAAGTGATAATCCACCATGGTAAACCGTAAACAGCCTAAATTCATTTAGGACCACCTCTCAAACTACTCAGTGCAAAGTATTCATTTTTTTTTTATATTTTTATTGAGTTTAAACAATTCTTAGAAAAACAGTACAAAGGTAGTACAATATAGTAATTCAGCAAAAATATAACAAAGAACAAACTGACATCTCTTCAATGTACTACATTTTTCAAAGTTAACAGAAACAAACATTGTGTGATATGTTTTCAATAATAAAAAAAAACAATGGAAAAGAAGACCAATTAAAAAATCGTTCATAACATCTGAATTCAAATAGCAATCAGTATATTCTAGGATAGGAGCAGATAAGGAGATTCTATAAAAGTGTGAGAAAGGGATGTGTTTTAGACCAGAAGTTGAATAGGGGGTTGCCCTCCAGAACTCTAGTGAGGTACCAGGTGGTTTGGTTGAAGCATTTAAAAAGATGATCTTTAGTGGTTGAGTTCGGGACTTCAATGAAACTTCCCAAGGTCTCAAAACATTTGGAGGTTTTAGATTCTTTGGAGTAAGAGGTCTCAACCCATTCTATTTTAAACAAATACTGAAGCTTAGTAAGGAACAGCTGGACTGTGGGGGGGTGGGGGGTCCCTGGAAATCCAGCAGTGGAGAATAGTTTTTCTACCGACTACAGACAATAAAAGTAGCAATCTTTTGTTACCACGAGAGTACCGAATACCGTCTCCACCCACCATAACAAATATTGCCCAGAGGGTTGTGAAAGGAAGAAAACTGACCAAGTGTTTTTGGATATAACGAACAACCTGTCTCCAGAAATGTTTGATTACGGGGCAATCCCAGAAATTGTGAAACAGATTACCTTGGGGTGCCCCGCATTTAAGTAAAATATTACTCTCTGATAGACCCATATGATGCGCTATGGATGGAGAGATATATGCTCTGTGGAATATTCTGTAAAACATTTCACTATATTCGACTGAGGATGCAGCTTTCCAAGACACTCGCAGCATTTGTAACAAGGTTAGGGAATCCAAATTTGGAAAATGCTGCCGCCAACCCACTAGACCCGTTGTTACAGTGTCGTAATCTAAAGTTATTCAGAGTATTCATTTTTAATCTGCTACTTTAAAGAAAAGTAAAAATATTTTTTTTGCCTTCCTCTGGATTACCTATGTCAATAGGGTTTTAATCTGGCATTTGATTATTTCCCTAGTTGTTAAACTTGATGGACGTATGTCTTTTTTAATCTAACTATTTAACTAATATTCTTTTTTTTTGTTTCAAAAGGTTGACAGTAGGGAAAGCCAATAGTTCATCACTAAAAATTAGAACCAGCAAGAGGAAGGCCCCTATAAGAAGCTAAAAGTTACAGTCTTAAATAATTATTATAATAATAATAATAATTAAATAAATATATTGCGGTGTGAATGAGGTTCAGGGGGGAGGTATTTGTATGAAGAAGCTAGGCTCTGGAACATGGGAATATGAACACAAGACTGTGGCTGGTGGAAAGTTCAGATTGGCGCTTGGAACAGACTTCCAGAAGAGATAGTGAGTCGGCCAACAGTAAGTGGGTTAAACCCACATGGGAAAAAAACGGATCTATACCCATAGAAAAGAAAAAGTAGGTAGATGCGATCGACCACGTGGTCTTTTTTTTTTTTTTGCCCTGTCACTCTTATTTACTCTATAGTAGATGTGCAGCCACAAGCCATGCAGCAAAATACTTGGGGGTGGCATTACTGTGCTGTGCTAACCTTACAAATTATTACACAGATAAATGTTTTACCCTGGAAAATATTCGGAAATATTGTCTTAACAGGTACTCCATAATTACTGTAAGCTTGAAAGTGTAAGGAGTCTGACCACACTTTTTACCCCTCCAGTTCCAACATTCTTTCTTTAAGCTTTTTCTATTAACTTTCAGTAAGTAACCCCATCTGCCACCTTTGATGACACAGAGCAGGATGTAGGTAATTAGTTGAACGTAAAATATTATGCCAGGAATTCTAAAAGATTAAGTGAATAGAGTAAAGCATGATTGTATATGTTTATTTGAAGTTCTGCCTTAGTTTTCAATGGTTGTTTACCTGGACATTTGTTTCCATGCAGATTCCAAGAGTGTGGTGTACGCTCCAACCAGAATGGCATCAAAATAACATGGAATAAGGTAGCGTGGGATCTGCTTTAAGTAGGCAAACATTGCAGCCAACCATTTGCCAACCTTAAAAACAACAAAATCCACACTTAGTGTCATAACAACAAAGCACGATTAAATATTAAATATAAAATAATACATTAACCAAAATTGCCACCCTTTCATAGAACACATATTCCTTAAAATTAACCTTTTCTTTACCCAGACTACAACAGGTGCACTTAAAATTAGCCCTCCTACTTAATTTTCTTTTTGTTTTTCCACCTGCCCTTTCACTTACTTCTGCACATGCCCCTCCACGTGCAATGAGCCGGTTGCTAACATAATCAATCATCCAGTCTCCAGACCTCAGATTATCACAAAATGGATGTCCCAAGTCATTCTTAGGTCTGATGTCCTCCATGACAGAAATCAAACCTGAAAAAGAAAAACATGTTGTTTTATACAGAAAACACATAAGGTAATGCTAAACACATATATGTGTGTTTTTCTTTGTTCCCTTCTTTAAGGAATCTGCCTGCTTGACTACTCTAACAACTAAAAAAGTTCTATTATTAACAACCAATAACTGTTGAGAAGAAAATAATTGTGATCATTGATATATAGTGCTGGCATATTTTATTTTTTTTTAAAAAGCAAGTTGGAAGCATTAGATTTCGGACTGTTTATACACACGATAAAAATGCACTGACCTTGCAGACCGGCATATTTCAAGGGCTTCCAGTTTGGGATGTTGTAACATCCACCACCATCCTCCTGTTCTTCTAAATCACATCGATACAATACTTGATTAAGGTCAGCCAGAGTCAGCTTAGCAGCAATGCTAAGGGGTAAAGGGGAAGGAAATCATTGTAAGATTTTATTTCAGATATTTCCTTAGTAACTTACCAAAAGAAGTTTTATCTGGACATTTGAATAAAGCTACTGGTACAATTAGTAAGTAAAAAAATGGTACATGTATGTATTACATCAATATACACATTCACATGTTTTTTACATGCTGTGCAAGTACAGAAAAATGTCTGTTGATGTGCCAGAACTATAGAGTGTTCCTACCTTCTTTTTTTTCTTCTGACATGACAGCACAGCTTTGTATTAATAACCAATTGTGATCAGCCCTACTTTATTTCTGATGCAATACAAGCAATGCAGGTCTCTCCTTGTCTCCTCTGCCTACTTATCTTCAGAACCCATTATTGTGTACAGGCGGAGATTACAGGAAGTTTTCAGCACACAGGATTTTAGGCAAAATCAGTAGGTATGTTTGCACTTATGAAAGTAATAAAACTAAATGATTTTATTGGTATATTTAGCAGACCAAAAGAAACCAAATAAGACTGTAATTGTTAGATTATGTACATCCGTGGGATAATGGTGGGATAATGATCTTTCCTGATGAATGAACAAGTTCTAAAGAATAACTATATTTAAATAAGAAAACTGAGTCTATCATTGAGGTGAAGGTAAGCCTAGCCAGAAATACTACTTCAGACTCCATGAATATTGTCAATGCATTAAGTGGCCTTAAATCAATGAATAGAGTCTCTATTTTTTTGTGGTAGAAAGAGAATAATATCCACTACTAAGGTAGACCTGCCTGTTTGTCATATTAGCAATGATAGCCTAAAAAAAAAGTATTTTTAAAAGAAAATAGGTTATTATGAAAATATGTCAAACCAAAACAAAATTAGTTATTGCCTTGTGTGTAATACTCACTCAGCAAAAGGCACCTTCAGGATAGGATACATCTGGTCATCTTTCAAACTTCCCGACTTAAAGTGAGGGGTGAATTGTATCAAATGGTTTCGTAGGATACCAACAGCTTTCTGAGCACTGGGATCCAAACTTACCCTTTAAATAGAATACATATTAATCTTAAATAATAGTGTCAATACACACTACATGCTGCTCTTTGGAAGAATAGAAAAAAAAAAACATTTTGCAACTCTTAGGAGGCATCCTCTGGAATTACAATCCCAGGCGATGCCTCACCACAGGAAGCTGTGCGCAGCCTATTCCCTCCAGCGGTTGCCCTCTCGGTAGCACTGGTGTTTCAGAATCAGTGCCCTGAGGGTTGTTGCATCCCTGAAGATGGGATTTTTCCCTCTGCATCCTCTGCACTGAGGCTGCACAGCTGAAGGGAATTGGAGCTGTGTGCAGCTGTTTGGCAGAGTGGTTCCTGTTAATCCCATGTTGTCATTGGCTGCGGGTAGTGACCCCTACTCTGTTTGTGCTGACCCCTTTCCCTTTGTACTTCGCTGGATGGACTGATTTCCTGTGTTTTTGACCTCGGCTTGATTTTGGATTTTCTGACATTCTGAACTCTGCATTTGTGGGCTCTGTACTCTGCATTTGCGGGCGCCGGTTTGGCTGCCGGCCTATGTCCAGACACCATCCCTTGGTGGGCAACCGAGTGCTGGGGGATGCAACTAGTCTTCCGAGGCTGAGCGGGGGCTGCTTTAGGCAAAGACTGGGGCAATGAATTTGGGGGTTGGTGTCTGGGGAATACTGGTATTGACCCGGGCCTTACAGCAACAACATGCATATGTTCAATTTTTAATTTTTATGGTAAAACATGAACCATTCAAATGTTGTACTAGACTAGTGGTAAGATTGGACTTTGTCCTAAAACATGAGCAAACATTTACATCAGAATTTCCCAAAAATAAATCTTCAATATCTCTGATATTTCTCTGTATTGTGTATACTGCCCAAAAGGTTTTATGGTGAACAGAAAAAACAATACCTGAAAATAATTACACTTCCTGGAGTCAGATTCTCAAAGTCTATTTCCTGGACATATTCATTGGGTCCCTTTGTGGTGACTCCAGCTTGCTTCACAATTTTGCTGTCTTTGAGCTAAAATAGTAAATTAAAAATGAATCAAACAGATCATTAACTTAAACTGGTGCTAAAATGCTTTAAAAAATAGAATTACCTGAATATGCTCTTTGATGTCCACAGTGAATTGTGGCAAGCCATTTATGAAGTTTAGATCTTTGTTATATGGTTCACATTTCTGCTCTAATGTCCTGGCTTCCAGGATAACTTCCTCAATTTTTCCTTCACAAAAAGAAATCCATATAAAAATCACAACTGTTCATTAAAAAGTATCTGGCAAATATCAGGGACACAACAAGCCATTTACATGCTTGGCAAAAATATATTTTAAACTTTTTTCCAATGCCTAAATTACTTGTCTACTTTATCTAATACACAAAAAATTGTGACAATGTTCTTTCTTCTACAATAAAATTACTGCAGCTGTCATCCGTGTTCTTAATATTGTTTCTTAGATGCTGGCTTTACCTCTTCAAAGTTATTTGACTGCGCATTATCTGGTAAAGCTTAGGGAAATTATGTAAAAGTTCTGCTAAGTCACTCTCACACAGTTCTTGTCTAGTAGGAACTAGCATTCTAGTATTAGCAGAGATCGCGAAATGTAATGTGATGCTTTTCTATCCATCACTTACTCAGGAAGATAATCCATAGTTCAGAGACAGTAGAATGTGTATGTTGTAAAAAAAAAAAGCAGATACACATGCAGGGCATGTTGAGCTCCATGATGCTCTTTATCTTTAATGTAACAATGACACTAAAATTGCCATGAAAGCTACTAGTGACACATTGAACTGGTGCTGTGGGCAGATAAGGCTTCCAGGAAAAAGGTAAAGTGTGCTCAAACATGGTGGCAGCATCAGAGTGTGAAGGTGACAAAACACTGCTTATTATCTGCGCTATTTAATCTAATTTCGTTTTGATGCTTCCAAAGCCTATACCCCATATTTGGGTTTGCATCATTGATAGTGCTCTAGCTCTTCCAACATCTCTTAAGTTTTAACTATATGAAATCAATATATTTACAAGAGGGACAGCATCAGTCATTATGTATATTTGAATTTAATATTTTACATATTACTTCTTGTTATTTCATTTTCACTTTTAAAATTATGGAAAGTGAAAATTAGCTATTATATAGAACCTAAAATCAACTTTTCCTTAGTTAGATACACTCAAGACACAATTATGGGATGTTACAATTTAATATTACCTGGAATGCACATCTGTGGGACCTCCTTGCTGTAAAAAGATGTTTTAGGATCTCGAAATGCTGTTCTAGATACCGCAACCACTGACTGGTGTGTATGGGGACAATGTCGTGTAACTGCTACAATATCCTCATCCACCTGATCCACATAAACCTAATGCAAGACAGAGACAAAGCAATTCGAATTCTATATTTTTCTACAAAATTATCACAAAGATCATGAGTTACAGTGTTATTAAGATAGATTGGTACATAAGACAAACATTTACAAAATACATGGAGATGATAAACACATTCACAACTGTGTACACAGAAAAACTTACCTGAATGAATCCGCGGGCTGCCAGCTCTTGGTGAAGTTTGTTCAAAGCTCTCTTTCCTACAATGATCCCACTTTTTCCATTTACTTCTGAGGAACTGGGTGCATTTAAATTTGGGTTCCACTTAGTATAGAATCTCTCCTCTGACACTACTGAAATCTGCCAGGAAAAAGCAGTTTATCAATTTGAACTTCAATTCTTTAAAATTAGCCATTAATCTTTGGTATGCTAAGGAAAAAAATACTTAATAAAAAGATATATGTTGCATATATGAAAAAAATTCACAACCAACCTGATGTGGAACCAATTCATCATAGCCTCGTGTACTCCCTGTAGCACAGCAAGCCATGGAGACGATGGCAGAACTGGGCAACAAATCATAAGCGGATCGATGCTGCAAAAGGCAAATTGTGTCAATAAGAATATGTTAATGCCATGAGATGTGAAATTCTACTGCTGACATTATCTAGGACACACGGCTAATAAATTAACATGGGTTGTTTTATATAGAAACACTTTTAGAGTTCAGTTACGAGTGGTCATTATGTTTGACCTTTAAGTTAAACTCTATTAGTTGAACTCCAGACACATATAAAATACACAAATTAATGCAGCTCTGTATAAATGAATCAAACCTCCTACAGCCTTATGCAGCAAAGCATGAAAGCCAGACAGTAGTGCTGCAGTGAAAAGAGCATATTTATAGGAGGAAAGAGGGTGACAAAAAGACAAGCTTTTCCTGCAGTTCAGCCGAAAAAAATCAGGTCTACTGCTCTGCCAATTGTTGCTGTGCTTGGGCAGAAAACGCAGCTTCTACATACACATTGTATCTGTGTATTTAGTTGTTTGTCTATAGTTTATCTTAAATGACAACCAATTTCTCTGGCACAGTAGCTCCAGGTTTCCAAACAAAGTTTTACCATGCAGCTTCTGCTGTGATGTCTGTATATCAGGTAGAACAGATAACTGCAGTTCTGACCACTCCAATACAATTATTATTACAGATAAAGCAGAGCAAAAAGAATCTTTTTCAATATGAAGAGGGATGATCCTCTCCAAATATTTACATAGAAGAAATGTAAAGAAAAGGCACTCATGTTTAAGATGTAAATCCCTTTTAACCTTTACATGTATATTTGATATCAATGTTATGATTACGTCTTAATTAATCATAAGATGTTCTTACTGTTATAGGACTTTCATTGTCATGTGTCACATCCATGAAAAGTGCATGAGCAATTCCAGGAACCAGCGGCCTCAGACAGGGCTGTACGAAAGATCCTACAGGCTCTCCACCATAGCGATACACAAGTCGCCCTTCTTCATGGCTGTTATATGCACTCATTGCCTCTGTTTGAAAATATAACAGTGCAATCTCCATTTACCATAATATAATAGTAAGAGTAACACATTTGAATGGTATGCAGAATTCATTATAAATGTCACTAAAATAATATCATCATCAGCTATATAGGCACTTGCAATGGTGTTTTTTCGAATGTGTTGATTACTGTCACAATAAAAAAGGAAGCTTTATCATATGAACTTAAGGATGTGGAAATGTCAGCTCATATATTTATGTGAATATATGTCACTGAGGGATGTTCAATATGTATACCTTTAGCAAGGAGGATTTAATTTCAGACCTAAACTGCTATGCTAAGGCCATATAATGTGTTTTATAAAATACCAATGATGCCTTTACTCCAAAAACAAGAAAAATACATAAATTATTGATCAAACACAAACAGAACATTCTAATTCAGCTAATATTGGCATTTATGTGTAAAAATGTACATATAATTTTATTATGGCTTATTTTTCATTTTATTATATTAAGTCTGGTCCTTCATTGGTGATGACACAAGAACAAATAATTAAAAGATTCTAGTGTTATTGGAACATGAAGACAGAGGTGGAAAACATAACAAATGTACCTGTCTATACCTACTCAATTTATTAAAGAAACATGATATTATTATTGTCTCTGTTCTCTGTTTGTCATTCTATGTAATATATACTATATGAACAAAATCCACATTGTATAAGCATTTGCTAAGGCAAATGTGTTTTTAATAAGCATATAGTAAGTCTTTAATTATGATTTTTCTGTTAGAAAAGAAGGAGGTTGTGCAGTATTAATACATGCAAGAAAGAAATACAAGCACCTACCTCTTATGAGGGAGCTAATGCCCAGCCTAGTGACAAACACATTGTCCAACTCCTCACTCCCAGTGAACAGTTCAGCCACCACATACAAGTCTGGGCGCAAATTCCTCGCAACATCCAGCAAGTACTACAAACAGCGCAGCCAGGGGAGAGCAGATGACACAAGTAGGGGAAATACAACAGAGAGAAGAGGGAGGAGGGAAGTAGAAGGGACGTAGGAAGGACAAGTGGTTAGAAAACACAAAAGGAAGGAAGACAGCCCAGAGCAGAGGAAACCAAAAGATGAGTTGTAAAAAGTAGTTAAAAAGCGAGAAGAATAAAGATAGAATACATTAGAGGAAAGAGGAGACGAAGAATGAAAAGTTCAAGTGGTTTAGAAAGAAAGAAGGAGAAGAGAGCAGAGGAAACCAGGAGATGGTAAGGAAAGGGTAATAGTGGTCGGAAATAATGAACAGAACAGAAGGAAGAGATAGATGGGGAGTAAAATGTATAAGTGGTCAGGAAGAGAAAAGGAGAAGACAGAACAGAGTAGAGGAAACAAGAAAATGGCGTGTAAAAGGTACAAGTGGATTGAGAATAAAAATGAAGACAGCAGAGAGCAGATGAAACCAGGAGATGTGAAATAAAAATAGTTAAAAATAAAAGAAAAAAGACAGGTAAAATAATAAGGGGGAATAGGGAAAATGCAGAAAAAGAAAGTTATGAGAAAGATTTATCGACCAAATTACAAAAGAAAGGAGAAGTAGGAGGAGCATATAAAAAAACAAGAATGGTCATGACAAAAATGAGTATGAGGAGATGGGATTTGTTTGAGGAATAGGAAAACAAAATAGAAGGCAATTACAGGAGTAAAAGAAATAAATGTAATGAGGGTTAACAGAGTACTTGGTGCATGTGTTCAGAAGCCAAGCCAAAACACATGCAGAGGTTGCACAGAAGAAAGTTACATTTACAAGAAAGATGAAGGGATTAAGACAGGAAGAGTTAAGGGGGAGAGAAAAACATGGCAGCATTTAGTATTTGACTTAAGCAATAAAGTACATTAGAACAGATTTGCATAGCTGATACCTCGAATGAGGCTGGTTATCCCCAGGCGGTTGACAAACACATTGTCGATATATTCACTGCCTGTGAACAGCTCAGCAATCACATACAGATTGGGCCTCACTGACCGGGCTATGGCCAGCATTTCCTACAGATACAAAGTACCGTGTGTAATATTGCTTCACATCACAGACTTACACTGAGTACTATATGAATTGTATTGATGAACATATAAAGTTATAAATAGTCAATTTACAAATATTACTGCATTTAAGAAAACTTGATGTTATATTTCACAAATGCTAAACATACAAAAAGGATACGATAGTTATTATCTCCTTGGCTTTAAACTGGTGGATATTTGTGATTTGAAAAAAAATTAGTATTGTTCCAAAAAAAGTGCAGTATATAGAAAGTATAATATATGCTTATGAGTGATGAAGGTAAACATTGTTAAAGAGATCCTACAGCAATTAGCGTGTATGTAAATCTAAAACATATTTAAAGTATGTGTGGCATCATGCCTAACTGTATACAGATTTCTAAACCAAATTACTGTATTTATGTGAATTTCTTGAAGAAGATGCTGTACCAGGAGAACCTGCCACTAAAAACACTTATTGCTGAAGGCTGACATTAATAAAATATTAGCCTCACAAGTAGAAGCAGCATCACAGTAGTCAACCTGCTGTGATTGCTCCTTCAGTGTGCAATCAGGTAGTTATCAACTGAACGTGCATACCTGGTAGGTTGACAACACTAATTGGGAGGCAGCTGTTAATTTGTCAGCCTGCAACACTAAGTGATTTCACAGAAGGGATCTCCAGTTACTAAACTTTACACAACAAAAAAAGTGTTTGCTAATTTCAATTGTATACTGTAAGATGTAATATCAAACACAATGGAAGAGAGAATAAGTAATATGCTATCATGGGAGAACCTGGGTGTTCTGGCAGACCTGAAATAGATTTCTTAAAAATCATTTGCTATTAGCTGGTAAATGTTTTCAAATTTGAACCAGATCTATTCCAAGTTTCCTGGATCACCCAGGTTCTCAAATGATAACTGATCTTCTCTAGTCCTGTAAAGCTTTATTAAATCATGCCCAATATTTACTGCAACAATCTTAGGATATCCCATTGCTAATAAAATCTAATATTAATTAGATTGTGGAGCCTAATTTGGAGCTTAATCTAGAAAAAAGTTAAAAACCCATTCCAGTGCTTTATATGCAGCTACAACAATACAAGAAAGAAAATAAGATGATGAGAAAATACTTTATGTTGTTGTTGTGCTAGAGCAGGGTTTTAATAACAACCTTATTAAATGCACAACACTATTATTGTCAGTGGCCTAATAGGCAGATCCACCTCCTTTGAACTACATCCCTGAATACCATCCTGAAGTCATTCCATCCATACCTGAAGAAAATCTAGAACATCTACAAAATACAATCATTCCTTCTTATGTGATCACTAGGTGTTATGAGGTTGCTTACCTCTGCCACATGAATTGGGGTGGAGTGACAGTTGTCCAGGCGCACGCCATGAAAATGCGTAGCAGTGATCTCAGTATATTTCTTCATATGTTCCCATAAGTAGGGACAGTCTGAAGGCTTGTCTCCATATCTTAGCTTTATGCTGTCCCCCCAACAGATCAGTTCCCTGCGCAGGTATACATTAGAATCTAGAAAAGGGAAGATATTAAAAGTATAGATTTCCACTTGTGTAAAAAGTATTAGAAAATTAATTTCTGCTTATTGCAAACGTATATATCTGAAATGTGTAATCTTTACAGGAGAAGTTTGTATTTTTAGCAAGCATATCTTTTGGGAAATTGTTTAAATAGTTTTGATATGACACATTTTTGCCAGTGTGTTTTTAATATTTATTTGTGGTGATTCTAGGAACAATCAAAATTTAATCAAAAATACTTTTAACCTATAGATTACCTCCTTCAAACCTGCATTTGAGCCGTTTTCTAAATTCCTATTGACTAGTATGGGTAGAGAAGCAGTTCTGACAAGAACATGAGCCCAAAAAAACAGCCCCTAAAGCCAAACTCCACATTCACCCCACTAGATGGTCCTACATGACACATTCTATCCTAGTTATATATTAGGAGACCTCTTGGACCTTCCTCCCTCTTCCATGTGGTGTACCTCCAAACTTCTCTGCATTTGTATTGGTCTTGTTCAATGTTCAGGTGACAGGTCAGGAGACTCAGCATTGTATAAAGGGCTTTTTAGCAAGCAATTCGAATTATGAACACAGTCCCACTCCAAATAATGTTAAAGGGTGCCTCTATAATTTCACAATTTCAACAAATGGATTTGAAAAGCATTTTAGAAAAGCATTAGTTAAAACCACAAGCTGCAAGGGGCATATCAAGAAGCTGAAAATCAGGCCTCTTCATTAATATGAATCCTGCAGTTGGTTTCTGCTTCATTTACAATCTTAACCACTCAAAGAGTGCACTTTACTCAATGGATTTGGTTTACTTTAGGAATATGGCCTGTTCACATAGCAAATTGAATTACAAATTGAACCTACTTGCAAGGGACAAAGTCTCAGAAGCAAAGTCTCAAATGAACAAATATGGCTATTTTTTAAACATAAACATACAATAATAACCTTCTTTACATCAAGCTAACTCTTTTTATCTAAAAAAATGAAAATGCTATACATTAATTCACAGAGGATAAATTATTAGATTTATAATGATGTACTTGATATTAGTAAGTACACTTAGGCCCCAACATTGGCACCTATTCTCACACACCTTATCCTAAATACCTAAATGTGTATTTAATTTTTACCCATGAGAAAACTGCTATTTAGTTCATTTGGATTATGAGAAAGAAAACATGGTCAATTTTGTGTATCATATGTTCACTTATATCACTTTTATCTGTAGGTCCTATTTATATATTTATGTTCAACAGTTTCTAACAGGTGTACTTACTTTTTACACAACTGTATTAAATTATTTTATATTTTATATTGTTTTTTTTTAATATATTAGGAGACAGGAGCTCAGCACTTATGTGTGCTCAGCATACTTGGGTCATAAAAATCAGAACTTAGTCACATTACTAAAGTGTCAATTACCCCATCACCTCTTATATTACCAGCTGGCCAACACACTGAGTTCTACAGCATGGCAATGACTGGCACACACATTTACTGGAAGTAAAT
The DNA here is from genome assembly GCF_032062135.1 of Pyxicephalus adspersus. Lineage (NCBI taxonomy): Eukaryota > Metazoa > Chordata > Amphibia > Anura > Pyxicephalidae > Pyxicephalus > Pyxicephalus adspersus. Next base: position 34,086,189 of record NC_092865.1, on the reverse strand, counting down.
GTTACCATATAATATGATTTTATGGCTTAACACACCCTAACTTTAAAACAATTTTTTTTACTGTAAGGCTGTTCAAGCATTTCGAAGAGCAGTTATATGTGCATGCAAAATCTAACAACATGGAATTCTAACCCTTATTACAGTTTATTACAAATGTGGACTGTTAGTTTATAGAGAAGTTTATGCCTTGTTTTAGGACATCTATAATGTATTATTGTACAGACTTCCATGTTATTCTGTACTCATGTACTACAAATTATTATTTAGACTTGTTTCTAATCTTTTTATTGCTTGAAAGTCTAATAAAAATCTTTGGAAAAAAAATTGGCAAGTGCTTTATATAATTATATAATTCCGTACCAAGTATATGAATCCAGACTGTGTAAAAATAAGCAACATATACTAAACCTGCAGAACAGGGGCGTTCTTTTATTCTAAAAAGTAAGGTAAATACCTGGTCCAGCAAAGTTTTTCAGAGGGTCATCGCCCATGACCCAGCCATTGTGAGCCATGAAGTAGCATGCTTTGTTTTGCTGATGCATAAGTGGTTCCTCCTCTTCCAAAGACATTTCACCTAATGGGAAAGTGAAGTATCTGCAAACAATATCAATATGCCACATATTATGTTTTGCTGCTGCTTTGCTCTGTACCAACTTTTACAATTTGTTATTTAAATGTTTTCTCTTATAGGTATAAAAAATTAAACCATCACATTGTAATCTTTTACTTCAAGGGTTCATGGTATATAAATATACACATTTTAACATATATATATATAATATGTAATTTTAATAAATACCAATAACAGCATCTTTACGTGAGTATGTGGTTATATTATCACCCCAGAAAAAAAATAGGATAATTTGTAAAATTGTTTACCTTGTAACCATAGGATCCTTCTTTGTTATGGCTCCAAGCTTTGGGCCATGACTTGCTAGACGTTCATAGGTCACGGTGCCCAAAATGCAATTTACTGCCTAAATAAAGCAAATGAGATAGTGAAGCATATGGCATACATATTCTGAAAGTCATTTTATGCATGATCGTAATAACGCATTAAAGCACAGAGAAGAGGAACTGCAAGGTTTGAGGCAGCAATATACATTTAATACTTGATTACATATTTTTTGAGTTCTAACCCAATCCTTGTTATCAACAAGGCTTACGGGGTAAACACTGTAATGTGCCAGGCTAAGTTTTAGGATTTAGGATATGAGTAAAGTTTTAGGGTTAAGGTAAACAATTGGGTTAGGGTTACAGTCAGGTTCAGGGGTAAGTGTTAAATTCATTACATATAAGTGTTAAATAAATATATAAATATATATACTTGCTAGTGAGGCTAGTGGAGACTAATTGAAGAGAAGGAGAAAATGAGAGGTGGACAGGGAAAGGTGAGTATAATGGGGTCATAGAGCAGGGAAAGGTGAGTATAATGGGGTCATAGGGCAGAGACACTGTCAATTCTCTATCAGGGGCTACATGACAGTGTCTCTTAAAACAAATACTGCATCTTTTTTTGCTATTTTTCACCTACTGTCCATTTATAAAAAGCAGATATTTTTACCCTTTATAGTCTTAAATCTAGACTGATATTGTACAGACTAAAACTGCTAGATAGTAACTGCTAAAATTCAAACTTGAAGGAAAACTAATCCAGAAATAAGGTTATCAAAGGATGTAAATTATACTGTACCTGTTCATGGTGAAAGTTAACCTGTCTTTGCTTCTCAGCATTAAGTTCTTCAAGCCTCTTGCGGAACCAGTTACAGCATTCCTCAACTGCAGCAGGTCCATTACTGTAGGGATAAACAAAGCACAGTAAATTTAGTACAATAAAAAATAAAAGATTATCTTAACAGTTATTATAACTGAAACCTGTGATAAAATAATATAAAGCTTGCTGAGTTCTCTATCTAAAAATGTTGTGCTACTGAATTAGAACATACTAGGAGATCAGCAATGGTGACAATAAACAGCTCTTGAAAAACCAGTTTGGCTCTCACCTGTGTGGTATAAATGTGCTGAGGGCTGTATCCATATCCACAGTACAGCCAAAGCGCCTGAATTGTGGGTCCTGAATAATCACTAGTTGCTTTGGGTCTGCTTTTGATCCTTTTTTCTGGGACCCTGAAACAGACAATGTCAAACACACTTAAAACTGATCACTGACTTGGACTTTATAATTTGTGAGCTCCCCAAGTAATTACGTAGAGTTAATCAGATATAATCAGTGCTGCAGTTATAGCATGACAGTATATGGTGCCCTGGCCTTTCCCGAGCCCCTCCTGCAAGCCAATATTGAATACCCAAAACAGTTTTTGTTCCATGCTACAGAAGACTAAAAACTCTCTATAGGAAAGAATAGAGAGCAGGGTTCTCCCCAGGCCCTTTTAGCTGGGTGCACCACCCAGCATTTTTCAGCACCCACCCGGCTGTTTTTGGGTGGTTACCAAAGAGTTTAGTCACAATACAGGGGCTGACACCCACCTACAATTTCTACCCACCCAGCTTAAAAAAATTTCTGGGTTGAGCACTGGAGAGTATATAATGAATACACCGACCAGGCTCAAAACAATATGAGTGGCTTGCTGATTTTTAGGTTCAATTTGAAGCCCATGCACAGGTGTGTATAACACTTGCAAGGGGGTCTGGGAGCACAGCAAAATGTGGTTACAACCCAGAGGTTCAGTCATATTTTAGTTATAGCTAGAACCTGATAAGCTAGGTCAGCCCCTGCTTTTGTAAATGTCCTGGATAATCCAAGATGGATATCTGCTTGTTGTAATGCCAACTCCTCTTCCATCTAGAGTTTGTGTGATTCACCAAAATTTACACATTCCACCTCTCTTTTCCTAATAAAATAACCCCAGACATTACATGGAGGATGCAAACCATGCAAATAGTGCATGTTGGTATCTCTGTCTGGCAGGCAATACATTTATTAATGTAAACTGCCATCTAATAACTGTGGGTCAGCTTAAATGATTTATCTTTTTGACAAGCACATTTTTTTATGTTTTCTCATTTAGTTTATATTATATTTAATTGTATTTCCATCTTGGAGGGATCTTTCCTGTCCATGTACTGCCAGGAATATTGTGTGGCATACCAGAGGCAAGAAGAGTTCTGAACTGTTCCACAGCTTTAGCTACATTAATCTGGTAAAACTCCCATAACTTGATCTTGGGGTAGATATCTTCCCATATAATGCCACGAATAGACTGCAGAGAAAAAAAAAAAGGGTTTTAATCACACAGAGAACTACATATTTTTCTTTTTGTATTAGTTTAGTATCTTGATATCGCAGATGAAGCATTTATTATTAAAGAAACTAGATATTAAGCTACACAGAGCTGCACTTAAGCTACACAGAGCGCATCCTGCCTCTGTCCTTTTTTTCAGCTTGATTTACCTGATAACATGAAATACCAGTATTTATCACCATTACTGTAAAAAGTACATAAACGTGTATTTCAGCAGCCTTTTATTCTAATTAAATTGAAATATACAAATGATCCTAAGGCCAGATTTATCATGTATATAAAGCCAAAATGTATTTTTAATTTTAGCTAAAATGTGGAAGGGTAAGTACCTCTGTTGGGTTTTAATTACTGTCTTTATCCCCACTAGGAAAAGTTAAAGTTGGCCCTACTGGCCACTGAAATTCATAAAAAAAGTGATATATCATCTATTTTATATTGAACCTAGTAGATTGTAGATATCCTGTAAGCTACCATTGCTGCTCTCCTGGCTCCCAATCCAAGGGAGTAGGCATACTGATTAGCTCTTCCTTGTCTTTGACACTAAAGGCAGCCCAATATGATGAGGAGGGTCGGTTTCTTTTTTTGAAAGGTATTGTTAACAATCAGCCCCTCACTCTGCCCACAGCTTACGCCCCAAACACGTCACAGGCAGCTTTTTTTCTACTTTACTCTCCCAACTAGAAGACATTAGAGAGGGCCTCCTGATATTGGGGGGAGATTTTAACAATGCACCGGATAAAGTGCTAGATACCTCCAGTATCCCTAAAAAAAAAAGGCCACCCAGATGAAAGCCATATTAGGAAATGTTTGCAAAAACACCAGTTGATGGATGTATGGCGAGTAATGCATCCGACGGTAAAGGACTACACCTTTTTTTCTAGGCCCCATCAGTCATATTCCTGCATAGATCAATTCTGGATAAGACATTCTGATCTCACACAAATTAAGAAACGTTCTATAGGGACCACCACCTTTGCTGACCATGCCCCGGTATTTCTGGAAGTCTCTCTTACCTAGCCCAACTCTAAGGTGTGGAACTGGAGGCTTAACGAGTCCCTATAAAAAGATGAGGCTAATAAAGCCGAAATTCTGAAAGAGATCTTGACTTATTTCTCCCTTAACAAAACAGCGGATGTGAGCCCCATGATAGTGTGGGAAGCCCACAAAGCGGTTATTAGAGGGATCTTTGTGAAGCACGGTTGCAGACTCAAAAAAGCAGCAGCCAAAGAGACGCAGGCCCTAATCCTGAAAATCCAAAGCCTAGAAAATGTACACAAGAGGACTCTAGATGCCAATGTTGGGAAGGAATTACTTTTGCTTAGGGACAAACTGGCGACCTTGTGTCTGAGTAAGGCAAAAGCTAAGTTGGCCAAATTTAGGCGAGTGTTCTACGAATTTGGGAACAAATGCAGTAGAACTCCTGCCAATGCCCTGAGAGCACAGAGGATGTGATCACATGTGCCATACATCTTAAACAGGCGAGGGCAGAAAACCCACCTGGTCCCAGACATAGCTGGAACTTTTCGGGAATATCGCCACTCTTGTTATAACTTGTATCCTAACACCCAAAGGCCAGGTGTGAAAAAGTTAGATCTGAAAAAATCACTGAGTATATAGCTCGCTCAGGACTCCCCCAGCTTTCACAGGAGGACATAGTTAGTTTAGAGTCCCCTATCTCAGAAGTAAAATTCTTCAGGGCAATCAAAACCACTATGGTAAAACTCAGGGCCCCGGAGGCGTTAACTCTCTAACATCTCAAATTCTCGAATGAATCACTATTAGCTCACATCTCCATTATTCCCAAAGAGGGAAAAGACCCAGCAGTTTGTTCCAGCTACAGACCCATTTCCCTCTTAAAACCAGGATTTAAAACTTTTTACAAAAATTTTTGCGGTTAGACTCCAAAAAGTTATCAATAAACTTGTCCATCCTGACCAGGTGGGGTTTGTTCCAACCAGGGAGGCGAAGGACAACACTACAAAAGTACTAAACTGGATTTACCCAGCCCAGAAGTCAAAAACCCCGGCCTTTCTGTTGTCAACTGACACAGAATTGGCCTTTGACAGAGTTGACTGGAAATTCATGAACCATACACTGTGTCATATAGGCCTGAGGGAGAAGATGTTGAGTTGGATTAAAGCTATATATAGTACTCCATCAGCTTCACTGAGGGTTGATGGTTTCCTCAGCAAACCCTTCGAAATTACTAATGGTACAAGGCAGGGTTGACCTCTGTCCCCTCTAATTTTTATTCTAGTTCTGGAACCTTTTCGGTGTCAGATCAGGGCAGCTAGTGATGTAAAGGGGTTACTGATCTCAGGGAAGGTACACAAAGTGACCCCTTTGTGGCAGGGAGAACAATAACCCGACGACCCGGGGTTCTTCCTTCTCCACCTTAATGATTGGCCCCAGAAGGCCTATGACAAAGACAAATCTGTGGTAAAATTGTCAGGGCCTGCATTCCGAGTTTGTGGAGAAAGCCCACAGGCCCATCCATGGGTATGTAGATACGTAAAGCGAATGAGATTAGGTTGATGGAGGATTTAACTGCCGACCTATATAAACAAAGTGGGAAATTCCTTGATGTCTGGTCAGCCTGGCTAATGTTTCAGGAATCAGCTGAATATAAAAACATGTTGGGAGAGCAAACTGGAGGGACAGGGTAAACCGATTGGGTTTTTCCAGTATTCCATTTAAAGGGTTCGGAGAGGAGTGTGAGATGAGTCTCTGATAACAGAAGGGAAAGGTTTTGTGATGTTGACATACTTTTTCAGGTAAATGGCAGTGGTATTGATTTTTGATATGGATAATTTTAGTTGTTGAAATGTAAGGGTTCTATTCTTTTGGGTTTAGTGTTTTGCTTTGTTCTGTTTCTATGTCTTATTGTTGTTTGGTACAATATGTACCAGACCAACACCCTTTTTGATTGTATTAATGTGTTTGCTGTTTGTTCTGTCTGTTTTTGTTATGAAAATACAAAATTAATAAAAATAAAATGTTTAAAAAAAAAAATCAAAGTAAACATATCTAACTAAAAAAAAAAGCAAGTAGCCTAGATTTGAAAAAATACTGAATTGAGAATGCTGATAAATCAGGACCCAGGGTAGCTTGCAGTTATCCTCTATAGCTCTATTTGCTGATGAAATTTACCTTATGTGATACAGTCCAACATTTACGGTTTTCTCTTAAATAAACTGATTTTGGATTTAGAGCAAGTGTGTTGCACCTTCCACTGTCTCACTGCATAACCTGAAAATCAGTGCTCTATAGAATCCAGTGTTACAGTGTATGGTCAAATGATATTACCATTATATAAAACAAGGATGACTAACTTACATTTAGCTGCTGGTCATTTTGGATGAGTGCTGGAAGCCCCCGTGCAGCGTATTTTCCAGCTGCCACTTTACAGGTAAGGTGCCATAAGGCTCTGTCCAGTAACCAGGCTGGTTTAAGGTGAGGAGAGTTTACCAAGTTGTATCCGCACTCTGGGTGATCATGAATCCATTTGCTATTAGCAGCTGTAAAACATAATAAAATGAAATAATATTTAATAAATTGTGATGGCCTTGTTTTCAGCAAGATTTGGCACCAATTTGCTGTAATTAATGCAACAATAATAACATAATATAAATAAAATTGTATAACAATATTATGATATTTTACACAACTCCGCAACACTTCTGCCAAAGATAAGGCTACGTACACGTCAGATGATTGTCGTCCGATAATCACCTCAGGGCTGATATCGGATGGGAATCTGGCGCGTGTACAGCGCTGGTCATTTGTCGTTCATGAATTTGTCCTGGAACTTCCACAGATGACGAACAATCATAATGGAAGTGAAGGGAAGAGAGATCAGAAGGGTAACACTGTCGTTCTTCTTGCTCCCCTCTCCATAGAGCAGAATGGTGCTGTATGTACAGCGCTCATTCATGCATTGTTCAGTCTTTTGTCATTGGAAAGGATCATGAAAGATCCTTTCAAACAACAATTATTGAACCTGCGTACGCAGCTTAAGGCACCCAGAACAATATGTGAAACAAAAACAAACCAGCATTAACATTTTTTTAGTAGGCATCACACTGTTACTTTAAGGGCTGGTGTGGATGGATGGTTAATGACCACATGATGTATGCCACTGTATGGTTTTGCTTGTCAGCTTTGATAAACAGATTGCAAAAATGATTTCCACTGCAATTCCACATACCATTGTGCAGTCAAATTAGGCTGCAGTGCTCTCAATATTAGACTGTTCTAGATATTTGACAGAACTATTTTTTTTAACACATACAAGGGATAAGAAGAGAAGTGTGTTCCTCTTACTAGAGTTTTACAGCGAAGTTTGAGCCACCTCTTTAATTAGTCTAAATTGAACATTAAAATCAAAGGAGGGAAAGAAAGAGGTTTTGGGCTCGCAGATAGTTTTGAGAAACAAAATTGTTGTATTTAAACACATTTAGTAAAGTAAACAAGTTCAGACAGATCTATACCTCATAATTGTTTGACACTTCACAGTATATGGGTAACATTGTACATACGTATATTCAAGGAATACAAAAAAGGGTGATGAAGAAGACCGTGCTTAAAGTGTATTAAATCCAAAGCGTTTAGCCACAAATGGGCTTCCTCGGGGATATGATAATAAGCAAGCTTAACGGTCTGTTTATGTACATAGAGATTGAATAATGAAAAAGAAAACTGAAATAAGTACATTGTTTACACAGCAAAATCAATAATATATATAGGTATGTCAAAAAGATTTTTTCAGAATAATATCATTGACACAATCTATCTGTGTAAACAATGTCCCTGAGGAAGCCCATTTGTGGCAAAATGCTTTGGATTTATTACACTTTAGGCACGGTCTTCTTTATCACTCTTTTTTGTCTTTCTTGAATATACGTATGTACAATGTTACCCATATACTGTGAAGTGTCAAACAGTTATGAGGTATAGATCTGTCTGAACTTGTGCAAAGCCTTTTCAGGTTTTTCACACTGCACCATGCACCATCATGATAACTTAAGTTAAAGATAAGTTAAAAACAGAATTTACTAGACAACAAAAACTGAAAGATATAATGTATCATATGGACACCCTGACAGTTAGCACTTCTCACTTAGTGAGGCTGTGAGAAGTCTCCTGCAGCCATCTAGAATTGTTGACAATGTTGCTTTAATCTTTTTTAAATTCCTTGTTACAAAGCATTTAATTTTGCCATGTGTGTCCAAGTTGTTACATATGACTGTATATACATGAACTCTCACCTGTATGGTTATATACAACATCTGTGATGCACAACATATTCCACTCTGTCCTCATCTTGTGCACCAATTTTCCAACATCATCCCATGTGTATTTCTTTCCTGGCCTGGAGAAATCAGGATTCAGCTCTAACTGGTTAGCCAAAGAATAACAAGATCGAGATGTACCCAGAGTCTGGAGGGGAGTAAAGTGCACCATGTTGTAACCTAAAATGTATAAAATGATGTATTACAAAAAATAAAGAAAATTTCCTAATGCTGTAATGGGTTTTTAAGACAACATGTTTGTTGTAACTAAATAAACATTTTTTATTCTGTGACATGTACTAATTATAAAACACTCAAATTATGTTTTTGATAGAAAACATGATAAAGCTATTTACTTATATGAGGACAATGCAGATTAGGATGACAACACAGATTAGGGTGACAACATCAATTAGGGAGACAATGCGCTCACAGATGGGGTGACAACGCAGATTATGGTAACAACACAGTTTAGGGTGACAACACAGATTAGGCTGACAACACAGCTTAGGGGGATAAGAGGCTCCACAGATGAGGATGATGATGATGATGATGATACTGTGCAGGGGTCTGATATGGCAGTGGAATGGGGTTATTGTATTTTGAATAAATGCTTTATTTTTCATGGATTCCAGCTGACAAAGCCAACGCCATTAGGGGGACTGACATTCCAGTGCAAAAAGAAGAGAATACATATCTAATATTAGGTCTGATGTTAGAATTTAGGTCTGCTTTAATATGACATAGGCTCTGCTACACATTTTAGAAGAGGTTAGGGTTTTGAATAGTAGGCTGATTCTGTTGGCAGTGACCTGCTCGGTTGGCCAACTGGAGACATTGGCCAGTTCTTGGCCAGTAGCAAGTAGCAAGGTTGCTTATTTTGTAATTCGTGCATTAGGTGATAGAAGCTTTGTACTGACTTAAGTGATGACAGTGTTCTGATTCATTTTCAATCATATTTCTGCTGTAACAACAGGTGGTTCTTGGCGGTAAAACTGCAGATAATCCCAATCAATTTTGAATAAAGAAAAGATAATATTATTAGTGTATGCCTAGAATAAAAGCTTGGAAATTATGGCACTATCCAACTAGTTGGGGAGTCTCTTTATGTGACAATGAGCTGGTATGGGGGCGAGAATAGCCAAACTATACAATTGAAATTCTGGTGATTAAGGCTATGTACACACTTGCAATGGTTCTCATCCGATAATCGTCTCAGGACCGATATCGGACGAAAATCTGCCTTGTGTACAGCTCCCAACATCTGACCGTCCGTCCTATCGGATCCACGGACAATGGACGACGAACGATCTTAATGTAAGTTAAGGGGGAGATCTCGCAGCGGGGTGCCGCTCTGTCGCTCTCCCCCTTCCCTCTCCATACAGCAGAAAGGTGCTGTATGTACAGCACTCGTACTAGCATCGTGCAGTAGTTTGTCGTTGGAAAGGATCATGAGAGATCCCTTCCAACGGCAATTATTGCATGAGTGTATGCAGCCTAAGGTTGTCTACTTATCTCTTAGCCCTAAAATGGTCTTTTAACATAGAGCTTTGGCAGTTCAGAAGAGAACAAAGAGAACAGGAAAGAAAAACTTTACAGGTAAAAACACACAATACAATGCAATACTATACTGTACTATCCCTGTTGTATATAATGATGTTAATGTACATTTTATTTACAGGAAACAAGTACTACATTCAGTTTCTATGCATACGTATATTCATCCCTACTTCATTATTTCATTGAAGTGAGTGCAGACCTTAAAGAAAATAACTTGTTTGAAAATGTATTGAATTCATGTAATTTGATGCTATTTCAAGCATGGCCAGTAAATAGGTGTCTTGAGGGTATTTAAACATTATATATACAGAGTGGCAGGGGGGTCTTATGGGTTTGTGGAGCTAGCGATCCTTTTGCAGCATTGGCCCTTTAAGCCCCTGTCCCAGTGCCACTCCTGTCTGACACTTTTTTCTCTGCTTTGGAAATACATTCCCATTAATATTGAAAGTAGAATGAGAGACTTTGTCTTAAAAAGAAGAACATACAATAAGCCACCAGAAAAAAGAAGACAAAGGATTATTTATCAGCAAAACTCTAATACCTGACTCCTTGGCTACTTTCAGCCTGTCCTCCCACTCGTCGAATGGCCCCAGGCATTTTGCAAGAAAGGTCTGAAGGGTGATACTATCCAGAGGGAGCACACGGCTATCAGCTCCAATTCTCAGAAGTGGATCCACTACAATATAACCTTCCCCACTCTTCTTTCCACTGCAAAAGAGAATAAACACAGGACACATTGTAATATTAAAGTGTTTGCTGAAAATTGATGGGCACAACTTTAATACACAGTGAATGAATGACTTTTTGATTTTTAAGACAGGTCCTAATATTTCTTTGTATATGTATATTTGTATAACTTCTGAAATGTACAAAATAATTAACACTGGAAATTGTAGAACTATTTTAAAAACTTAAAAAAATGCTTATATATGAAATAATAAACTAAAATGTTTTCGAAGATAAGAAATATATGGTTGCTAAGGGCAAAAGATTTACAATTTCTAAAACTACATCCCAAAGTAATCCAGCTAATGTGGGTATTGGTTTTTAACCACATCTAAATAATTACCTATAGTAACTAAATGTACTTTTTTTTATTAAAATATGAAACCTGATTTGTTACCATTTTTGTTCCAGTTCAGTTTTTGTAAATCAGTTCTTCTAAGCTGGAAAGGATGTCAGTTTGTATCTGTAAGGATTTGTTTTTGTGACATTGTCATCAATTGCAATACAAATGTCACAAATACAGCCATTCTCTGGTATTATACTATAGGTAAAAGCAATTGATCGTATTGATATGCAGTTAACCAGCCTTGTGATTAAGGTTCCCGTCCGTCAGGCCAGAGTCTCAAGTACATTGCTCCCTGGACGTATGTTCACAAAGCAATAGAGACCTGACTGTCCCCATGTGGTGCCATGTATCTTTCAGTCTGATATTATGGAGAATATTATTATTATTAATATTATAATTATTAAGAAGCAGTATTTATATGGAGCCAATATGTATTCTGTATATTAAATAGGGGTGCAAATGACAGACTGATACAAACAATGACACATGAGGAGGAGTGGATCCTGCCCTGAAAGAGCTTACAATCCAAGAGAATGCAGCAAGGTAATATGAAAGCAAATGTAGACATATGAAAACAAATGAAGACAAATGTATTTATGTATGAAAGTTCTGTATAAAAATATATTTATTGACTTACTAATAAATTCATAACAGTAGATTTTCATTTTTTTATTATCTGCCAGTTATTGAGCTTTAAATCTACAGAAGGCGCACAGAACAGTCCAGCATTTATAGACAATATGTGTAGCTAGAACTACAATACACCTCTTGCTTGGCATATTCCTATAAATCATCAGAGCCCATTTATCATTAACTACAAACAGAACAAGCAATGAGCAAGCTCAAAAGTCATTTATTAAAGAGCCTAATAAAAAAATTGGTAAATGTGCAGAAGAATATAGCAGAAAGAAATGTGTAAAAAGTCCCATAGTTCTGGGACAATGATGTCACTCACAGTAAAGCTGATTATGTCCTAGAACTAGTTTGCAGCCTGGGAATATTTTACCATAACTTACATTGGATGCTTCTCACAATTATTTTGCTGCTTCATAGTTTAGCTGTATTAGGGTGTCTGCTGTTGTACACCCAGGTTTGTTCCTTTACTGCTGAAAGAAATACAAATTGCAACTGAATTGCAGGGGAGGGTTGCTGAAAATAAATCTTGGCCATACAGGAGCTCGGCTATGGTTGAGAAATACTGCCTGGCACAGAGGCAAAGATGGTAATGCTCTAAAATGCTACCTGCATTAGAAGGGGCATCAGGCAGAATGGAGGTCTTAAAAGTTGTGTATTTAAAGTTAAGTGTTTGGGGTTGCTGGGGAGTTCTATATTTCACAATCTGGTTTATATAATCCTGTTCTGGAAATATATATATTTAAGAAGCTCCAGTGATGCGATATCTTACTCAAATCCCTCTCATCACAGTCTTACTTGTTTCTTCAAAACAAAGAGTGAGGCTTTGTTACAGTGGCTGTAAAAAAATAACCATCCTGGGGCTCAGGATCAAGAATATGGGTCCCCGGAAGCTAAAAAACAAGAAGGATTTATCCTCTACTACATAAAATCCGATGTGACACGTTTAAGGATAACTGTATTTAAAGGGTTTGTTCCATTTTTATTAGAAAAAAAATTATAAAGTAATGGAAATGTTGATTTAGACCTGGAAACTCAGTGGTCACAACATGGACAAATGGCTTTTTTTAATGTGAACCCTGAAATAATTCCACAGGAAATACAGTACACACCTGTTTAATTGAAGCCAACAGACTGCCAATTCAATGGTCTTGCCCACACAATATCACACAGGCAACAAAAGGATTTCTGTTCATTACCAGCACGTAATCAACAAGTAATCTCAAAGAACTGTTTACACCCATCAAACAATAGCCATTCATTTGTATTCTGTACATGTTAGTTGCTCCTTTATTTACTCACACCACAAGCTTACTAAGTGCTTATTTCCCTTCACAAAAATCTAAATCCTTTACTTAGTAAAGTATAGTAAAGTGTACCATGAAATGCAAAACCAAAACCAGAATTATCTGTAATGTGGGGATAATATTACTATTAACAATAGTTTGCCTATTTATATAATATTGATGCATTCCACAGCGTTTTACATTTGCAAGCAATTTACAATTAAAGGCAATCCTCCTGCATATAATATAGAGATTGCAAAAGGGGAAAAGGGATAAACCAAGCTGCTCTGTGATAATCTAAATAATGAGTTTAGACTATATTGACTAAAATTTTAATGTTTGGTCCATCATAAGGTCAGCAGTAATAGTCACTGAAGAGAGGACCCACAGAGATCGTTACTCTGACTTATGTTAGGTGATTATATTCAATTTCTTGGAGCTTCTGGCTAAGTAAGAATCCACCTAGGAAAAAACAGATATGAGCAACAAACAATGGAATTTTACCTAAAAAACAGTAGAAAAATGTCACTCCCCAATCTCTTCAGTGGCCGTGCCACAGAAATTGCTGGAGTCTGGAGAGGTGGATGCTGGGACATTTTAATATATGTGCACACATATTGCTACCACTGACTGTGGGGAGTTACATTGTAGGAAGTTTTCCTGTCCATGACAAATATTAGCCAACGTGTCTCACTATGTACTTTAATAACGGGGTTCAGTTGTTGTTTAGGTACATAGAGGAACGTGTTCCTATTGGCTGATGGTTGTTAGGAGAAAGAGCTTTGGCGGGCTCTGTGTGCTGCAGGCAGGAACAGAATGGAAGGGGGAAACTTTGCCAGGTGCCAGAGAGATGAGGAGATTAAAAGTGTTCACAAGAATTCAAGATGTCACTAAATTTTTTACATGATTCACATGCTTTGAGATTCTATATAAAATTAAAGGCAAAATATGAAACAGTTTGCATGGCATACTGCTGTAACACATAATAATATGCATTATCGCCATACAAGAGTGTGAAGAAGCCCTTCTATTGTTTTGGAAAACATGCAGAAAAGTGGGCTCTCTGTCTCTATTTTAGGTCCAAATCGATAAGCTATTACTCTATTATTTGTTACAGATTGTAATAATGTAACAGAAAGGGAGAATATCTCCTAAAGGGTATCACTGACAATCCAGGAACGCCTTTCCCTATCCTAATATTAAAAGTTCTTTAAACACTGTTAAGTGTCTCAACTAATGATACTATGGACACATTCTGCTTCTATTATATAACAGGAAGCAAAAGGGAAATCTCCTTACAGCGAAACTACAATTAAGAAATAAAAAGATTAAGTGGGAGGTTCTTGATTGCAAAAGGGTTAGGCGATGCGCCTTCTGCAATTACATAAATGTACCTGCTGGATTGCAATTTTTTTAAATACTCCAGCATATATATACGCAGCAGCCTGGGGGGATGACAGGAGACCCAGCATTCCTGGCATCATACAGGGAGCTGCTCATGCATAGCTCAGTATACTTAAAAAAAGGGTTGCGATCAGCCAGATAAGCATGTTTCATTACGGAAGAGACATTACCTGTCCCTTCTGCAATAAAAATCCTACCTAATCGCAATTTTCAATGTGGAACTGTAGTTCCAGTTTAAGGGAGACACAGTCAGAAAAATAAACATGACAGAGATGCATGTGCTTTAATAACTTTTATTAGCAAAGTCAATGGAAATAAAAAAAAAACAGTATGATATTTTATATAAAATGAAAACAATTCCAGCTCTCACAAAGTGGTAGAAAAAACATCAGTAAACATTAATCTGCATGGCAACTCCCTAAAGCAAAGAAAATCAGAGATGATAAGATATGAAATGAATAAAAGGAGTGGCCTGCAAAGATCTACCTGACTGATTAAACTCAAATATAACATTTGAAATAGATGACCTTTTCATGAAGCTACTTAGATTTTAGATTGAATAATAAAAAGGATATATCTTTAAAATGAAATATTTTTAAAATAAATATATTCAGATGAATTTTCTGTAACTTACTTGAGATCAAAGCGATACTGAAATGAGCCAGCAATCTGCAGATCTAATTTAGAGTACTTGTCTGAATCCTCTTCACTGCCAGCAGGGTTGTGCCATTGTAAAGGATGGAAAGTCAGATGGTCATAGGTAACCCCAGGTGGTGGATAATTGCTATATACAGTAACATTCTTCCCTTGAAGAGTGGGGCCCAATCTGAATTGCAGCTCGAAGCCTAAAAAAGAAAGTATAGTTTGGTGACTTTACATGAGACACAGCAAAGCTAACTTCTCACTAATCATAAATGTACAGCATAATATTGTAACAGCTAGTCTTTAACTTCACACTGAACAGTAACTCGTAACATTTGCAAAAGTCGATGGGACTTAGCATGATGAAATCCTCAGTACCAGAAAATCAAGCTGAAAAGGGAACTTTACCTTTATTATTGCACCCTTTACTGTTTACATACATAAAATAGTGAAGCTCAACTGCACACTGATATAAAAATATCAATGGGCGTGATATCTAAATGCTCTTCAAGGCTGGAGAGGATACACTTTCATCAGTGAAGCTGAGTGATCCAGCAAACTCAGAATGGATCTGGTCCAGGATTCAAAACATTTGCTAACAAATAGCAAATAACTTTGAAGAAATCCATTCTAGGTTTGCTAGATCACCCAGCTTTACTGATAAAATTGTATACTCTCCAGCCTTGGAGCTCTTTAATAAACCAGGTCCAGTGAATGTACTTGTTTATTATTACTTAAAAATGTAAATTTACAATTAGCTGGTGTAATAACCTAATTTTACAAGACTTTCACCTCTTGTAATCCCTGCGCAGCAGAATACTAGAAGACATAGAACAGAACCCTATCAGAAATCCTCCATACATATTTGCTCACAAGGAACATGCTGAGGAGACAGCAGGGATTCAATCACAGCTAGGGGTAGAGATGTCACCTAGTTGTGTTGCATAAATAATGTGGTGGAGTCAGGCCGCCGGCTTGGCTGTACTGTTTGGCAAGGTTAAGTAAATTTCAGAACTAAGTGGACAAAAATAGGAATCCCTTGGCAAGTAGCCAGCTTCTTTATATGTATTTTATTATTGTATTCAGTACTTTGCCTGGAGTTTGTTTGCATAGAAAAGCAACATGACTATTTTATTTATTAAACATAAAAAACATAATACCTAACCTGGGAACCCTGGGAAGAAGGAAATATATACCCAAGCAAACCAACTGAAGGTTCCTGGGTATCTCTCTATATAAACATAAAGGTGACAAAATAAGAATCTGTACTAAGTATCAGGTTTAAATCTGACTGTTGATGTAACAAGCAGAGACGAGAAATGGTTATGTAGCACATGCTTTAGGAATAACCCTCCTAATTCATTCTGCAAAACTAAAACTGCTCATAAAACATGTCCCTGTGCTCTGGCCTTTGCAGCGCTAGGTCCCAGGTTCGAATCTTGGCCAGGGCACTATCTGCATGGAGTTTCCAGGTTCTCCCCGGGTTTGAGTGGGTTTCGGCCGGGTACTTCTACATCCCAAAAACATGCAGTTAGGTTAATTGGCTTCCCCCTAAAATTGACCTTGGACTGTATTGAAGACATTTGACTATAGCAGGGACATTAGATTGTGAGCGGATGGACTATGGACTTTGTACAGCGCTGAGTAATATGATGGCACTAAATAAATACTGTGTAGTAATAACAATATTATTATTTATATAGTGCTGACATATTATGCAGCACTGTACATTAAATAGGGGTTGCAAATGACAGACAGACACAGACAGTGACACAGGATGAGGAGAGGACCCTGTCCAGAAGAGCTTACAATCTAAGAGTGGTGCACCATTGCAGAGAAAACACTGGTTACAAGAAACCAATCCTTCCAGGAATGTGGGGCTTCTGGTCCCCAACTGCACTCAGTGGTTCCTGCTGTCGGTGCCTAGACCCTGTCTTATGGGGATTTCAGTATGTTTTACAATATATCTGGTAGTCGTGTTTTTTTTTAACATAATATTTGCAGTAAGGCAATGGGTTTCACTTATATGGAAATGACAGAAAGGTTCAGATTAATTTGAAATAATCATCCACAACAAATCAGAAAAATAATTAGAAAAATATTGTAATAAAATATTGTAAAAATATTTTTTTCTCTCATCCTGCAAACTTAAGTGGGCAGCAAATGATATTCATGTTATTTTCAGATAAGTAGATGACATTGAAAGGTCACCTCCAGGCCCCATTCCAGCCTCCTCATTGCACTGTCTGCTAATATTAGCTTGTCCAGCAAGGATATATGCCATGGGTGTCCTGTTTCTGAGGGCAATGACACCAGGAATATTTGTCTCAAATTAACTTGGCCTTTTACCATTCAGGAGATGTCGGCAATGTAAAAGCCTTGGATAAGGTCAGACAGATACTATGCTACATATATAATATTTTAGTCCTACACACAGGGAAATTTATGTCACACAATGATGCAATGTATACATCTGATACCTAGCAACAAATAGACTTAAGTAAAAGAAAATGTTTGCCCCTAAAATGTTCTAAGCATAAGAAAATATAGCAATTGGTAAAATTGCTTAGGATGTACAGAAAACTGTTACAAATGCAGAGTTAAAATTACCTTGTTCAAATGGAGAAAGAATAAAAAGCTGGCTGGTACTTTTCATTGATTAGGCTTTGGAAAGTTGTCTTTAATAGATATAGAGCTCACTAGGCACAGGAAGTTGGACAAAGTACAGTATGCTGGCTTCTAATGTGCCACAAATACTTACAAGCTGGCACGCCATGCTGGACTTAAGGAGCCTACAGGCAATGATGGACAGGCATGTAGGCATGATTTAGATTAATGAACAATTTTAATTACCAATGTTCCCATCAAGCTGGCACATGACCTTTTGAGTGGGGAGGAGGGAGCCCTGTAAGTGCCAATTTGTCTCATGCAAAAAAAAAAAAAATCAGTTGGGAAAATACTGACATCAGTCTGTTCTCCTAGCAGGTTTGGCCAAAGAGCACTGGGGAAGGCCTGCAGACATACAGACAATGTTTGATTGTTTCTGGTTCACCAACATTGGTATTAGTTTATACAGTAGGTACTCCCACACATGGGCCGAATGCCATCTTTTGCCCTAAAATGGCACACATGATAAAATATTAAAATGCAATCATATTTGCAGTTTTACAACAGGACACTGCAGAATGACTTCACCACTTGCATTGTACATTCCATTCATAAAATGCAGGATGCAGTATGGAGCTTGTAATGTGTCATGTCCTTCTCTCTACCAAACACTGCAGAAAGAATTCCATGATTAGAGAGGCCCATCTGATTAACTTACTGGTCACATAACCCACCTCCCCTCCCTGTATTCATTTATCTGAATAGCGTTCCACTTGTTTTGGAATCCTGAAGTAAGAAGATCACTAAACACATTTGCAAAATACACTACAGTGTATTAATGTCCAGTTATTTTATCAATAAGGCTGCGTTAAAGATCTAAGGCCCTTCCACTGCATTATAACTGCAACCCTTAGTGCAAACTGATACATCCCTGGGGTATTCCCAGGCTATAAATGAATGTGAATATGAAAGTTACCAATCCCTGCAAAGAAATCAAAATTTGCTTCTGAGGGCATATATGTTTTGTGATGTAAGAAAGCCATATATATATATATATATATATATATATATATATATATATATATACGTGTGTGTGTAAATGATTGGCTTGATTTGAATAATCCTATTAATGTGTTACTGTTCAAATCTTAATTTGAAGAAAATGTTGATGATTATATGTACATGGGGCAGCCATATTTTACTCACTACATACAGATGAAAAGGCTTTACATTTTTTACATTTTTTTGTAGTACTACACAATGGTTGTGCTATAATGTTGTTTTTCTTAGGTTGGGCTTTAATGTTCCAATCACCAGCAGAACATGATAACTTTCTTTCCATTTTCTTCACCCCCTCACGTTTTGTTTATCCCCTAGAAAAAAAGAGTGGGTTGGGGAAAGATCTCAGCTTTGCGTACATTTACATAGAAGGGTCTTTCTTACTTTCTTTCCTCTCAAAAATTTAAATGAGACAGCAGAAGAGCAAAAGATTAGAAAGCACATACTGATGAGGAGGGGAGAATCAATGTTACCTGATGCTTTTACCCAGTATTAGCTCTTTGAGGTTCACTTTGAGGTATACACAGCAATAATAGCTAACTCTGAGAGGCTGATCAAACCACTGCCATTGACCTTGCATTGCAATGACGTCAAAATCAATTCTATTCATTTGGCTAAGGTTACAAATGCTGCATTTGCATGCTGTGCATATACATTAAGAAAAGAAAAATACTGTATATTAGCTTCTACTGTGAAATAAAAAAACACATCAATGCAAAGCAAAAAAAAAAATAAAACAAAACAAGTCTGAACAATAGCTGCTAACACATACTGACATTGATGCTATGCATTTAGTGCCTGTCACCTCACATTACATGGACTGAAGCTGTGTGAATCCAGACCCAATATTTGGACAAAATAGACCATTCTTTCTCCTTAATGCACCCATGTTTTTTTTTTGAGAACCACATCAACAAAGTGATAAGCTATAAACACAAACCACTAAAGTTCTTCTTGCAGGATTTCCAGCCTATCCATAAAACCCTGTCCAAAATCTTACAAATACTTTGTGTACTATTGTGAAATGTAAAACACAAAGGCAACAGAACCTAAATAATTTCAACAAAGATGATATTACAAATACTGAACGTCCTGTAGTGATTCGCACTATTAACATGGATCCTATATGACCAGCTTCTATAGTTTCTGTGGTTTCCTGCCATACTTTAAAAGCCTTCTGGTAGGGTAGGTGGAATCTGAAAAAACCATGCGAGATTGCAGTGTGGGACTAACGTGAGTGATCTACATTCTCTCAGCAAAATGCTGCGTAATATGACTGCACTTCATAATAAAAACCTAAAATACTAATACTCTATATAAATCTTGTAACAATAAGGGAGCATACTGTACATTATTTACATTTGTATTGAAATATAACAACCTATTCATACTTGTTATCATACAAATGTCAGCACTTGCCTAATAAAATCACCATTATCAGATATACCTAAATATGGAAAGGAAACACTGTGCTGTATTGTACTGAAACTTTATAACATTGTAGTATCACAAACATTGCAGTCCTACATCACAAGTCTACTATTAAATCATGCTAAGAAGAAAGACAAGTATTAAAGGTGAAATGCAGAATAAATCCTTATCAATAGCACAAATGTGCCTGACCCACAATGTTTTAGATATGTTATAGCAGGCAGCAATGATTTATACCTGGTTTGAAGGAGAGGAGGCAAAGACACAAAGGCACAAATACAAGAATTAGTAATAAACAGATCCCAAGGAAGCTATTTATATGTCTTTAAAAGAACATAAAGCGTACCATGGACTTGTGTGCAGACAAAAAAGCCTGTTTGCGTAGATTTAGAAAAACAGTCTAGCAATATAGACACATAACGTCAAATTCTACAGGAAAGACCCTTATCTCCCATTCTTAATTCATCAATTAACAAAATAAAACTGAGGGAGCTGAATTACCATTTGTAACCATCCCTGTGCAGGAAGACATTTGTGTCAATTAATGACTGCAGTTCCTCAATGACTCTGTTTATCCTCATGTGCTACCCAAGCATGGTGGTGCAATCTGACATACATACAATGAGAAAGCAAATGCACTTCTTTTACTTCAATCAGGACAGGTCACATTAACATGGAGCCAATGGAAGTCATGCATGCACAAAATGTACCTTTCCGCATGTTTTCTATTCAAGGTCATTTAATGGTTTCCTTGAAACCGTGTAAAAAAAAAACTCATGCATGAACAGATCGAGTTATTATTACTGTACATCACCAGATTTATATCATTCTATTCTTTTTGTGCCAGAATCTTTTTGCAGCACTGTTAATTGCATCATTCAGTACTGACCACTGGTTTAGCAGAATAAATCTACTGTATATAACACAAACTGACAAAACACATTGCAAGCTGGTTGTACAAATTTGTTTAGGCTAGTCATATACTATGTAATATTTGTACATTGTATTGAACCTGAAACCATATATTGTGTGTGATCATTCTTTTGGTTAGATAAAATTGTAAAATTGATTGAAATTAAGATAAAATCATGTACAGTGTTCTCTCCAGTCCCTTTTATCCAGGCACACCACCTGGCACTTTTCAGGAGCCACCTGGCTGTCATCAGACAACCACATAGGCCTTGTGTAGATGTAGAAAGATACCAATCCTGCTGGAAGAATAGGAAAGGTTTATACTTTGTATCTTTTTCATTCTCCATCTCCTTGGAGCAAAACTGACAAGCTGCCTGCTCTCATTGTAAACTAGCTTTTACATGGAGCTATCAACATTCTGAGGTAAACAAAACAAAATGTAAGTTTACAGTACAGGGCTTAGGGGGGTTCACAGTAGCTGTTTCACTACTTAAAATTTCTTGCAAAAAATGGTTAACTTTGGAACAAATGCTCAATTGTTTTGTCATTTTAATTGGGCAGTAGGACAGAGAATCTTGCTGTGCATTTGTTCAGAATTGACATACGTTCAAGAGCAGTTTGCTACCCCAGCCATCACCATAGACTTGAATTGGAACTGCTTGGCACCACTATAGAAGTGCTTGTAAGCCTTTGCAAGCTTTTTCCACCTTGTAGTTTCAATTAAAAAAAGGCTAAAAAGCTACTTGAAAATGCTTGAAAAAGCCTAGCAGTTACCACTTGTTATACCTCCCAGGGTCTAGCAGTTACCAGTAGGCATGCAAAATGCCACAGTATTCACTAAAATTGTTGTGTGTTGCCCTACTCATGTTTTCAATACCTGGCTAAAAAAAGGAGAACACTGTTGTAGTTACAAGGATAGATGTAAACTGAATACATTATTGATCAAAAAGTAACATCAAGAGCCAAAATTATTAGTGCACGTCTAGCAGATGAACTACCGTCACCAATGTAATAAACTAGACTATGTTAGGGACATTAGATTGTGAGCTCCTCTGTGACACAGTAGTGATATGATTATGGACTCTCTAAAGCATTCCATAGGATTTTAGCACTATAAATACATAATAATAATATATGAAAAACACAGAATGCAGGCACACAGACCCAATGAGTTGTTTAGATAGGCCTGCACATCACACACATTTAGTATATGTGAGGAGTTTGCACAGACATTACACAATCAGATTGTAATGTATATGGAAAGACTTACAATACATTAAAACCTCAGGTAAGCAGGCACATTGTTATACCATCTGCAAACTCGGGTAAGTGATTCACTTAAATCTTTGCCTCATTGGCTGTGTTTTGTTCAAATTGCTGTGAACCACTCACCTCGGTTACAAATCATAATATAAATGAATTACCAGGGAATGGTTCAGCACTACCAGAGGATTACAGAACTTTTCTTGCCATAAATAAAAAATACAGCTCTGCTTCTCATCATGTCACTTATATCATTTGCACAATTGACATGGTCTCTGGCTGCCAACTGCATTGTGGGTATTTTAAACCATTAGGGACTTTAAGTAGTCAATGGACTTGAAAGAGTGTTTTCAGTCAGTCCATTTACATTTATGATTAAATGTATATATGTAGCTCTGCTATTTCTTCTGTACAAAGTATTCTCCTCAATGTCAGAAATCACGTACCCAGCCCCTCGTTGTTCTGCCATACAATGCAGGACTGCTGGTCCTGCACTGTAAGCAATGAAGTCAGAAAGCTGAGAATGGTTGGACAGTGAAATGGCTTCAGGGGATTGGTCACATGAAGTTGAGAAGAACTGAGGCAGTAAGAATTAAATGAGCATTTAACCTATGTGGTGCAGGGGAGACCCCACTTTATGGATATGTTGCCTAAAAATCCCATGCCACCTAACATTATTCCTCTCAATGACAAGTGGTATCAGCAGTACCAGTTGGATCTCCCCCATAATGCAGACTAAACTCCACAGACTGGCCAATTTAGGCAAATTATATCACCAGATTAAGCATACATATCTGTCCATCCACAATGGTCTATAGGCACCAAAATGCTAGCCATACACAACACCTTTGAAGTTACTTTCTGATAACTTCAAAGGTGTCTGTATTTACAGTTATATGACTTATAAGGAGGCTGATAGGTCCCCTTGTTTCATTTAAAGATTTGAGTGTGAAATATTGCTTAAAATCATAGAAATTGCTGGAAAATTGCCCATTTTATGACTGTCATAAAGTTTAGGATTTCAGACCCCAATCCATGAGGACAGATTAGTAAAGGAAATGTTCTACACATAATAAGGTGTATGAATATTAAATTCAGTTATCCAATCACATGAAAAGCACATTTCCAATATATTGTATAAAGATTCCCAACTTTTTTAGGAGTATGGCTGCTACTTTCAGAACACCAGCTTCTATGGGTAAGGCTATGTCAGATGATTCTTATCCGATAATTGCCTCAGGGCTGATATTGGATGAGAATCTGGCGTGTGTACAGCGCTCATTATACGTCGTTCCATCATTTGTGCCTCTCCATAGATCAGAATGGCTCTGTCTGTACATCGATCACAACGACAATTATTGCACGTGTGTACGCAGCCCTACTCTAATAGATCAACCATGGAAACGAGGAAATTTCTAATTGACAAGAATGTCATATCACAGTTATTGCTGCAACCTTCCAACTCCTCTCTAGATTAGTCCACACTGGTACATATGTGTGAAAGTAATTTTACAGGTAGAGTATTTTCACCATATCTGGAGAAGAAGGAATGATTACTTATTAATATTACACAGTATTTATATAGCACCATCATATTACTCAGCGTTGTACAAAGTCCATGAGTCATGTGACTAGCTGTCACTCAAAGGGGCTCACAATCCAATGTCCCTACCATAGTCATATGTCTTAAATACAGTCTAAGGTCAATTTTAGGGGGGAAGCCAATTAACCTAACTGCATGTTTTTGGAATGTGGGAGAAAACCTGAGTACCCAGAGGAAACCATGCAAACATGGGGAGAACCTGCAAACTCCATGTAATGCCCTGGCTGAGATTCGAACCTGGGACCCAGCGCTGCAAAGGCCAGAGCACTTACCTATGACCAATTTCAAAACGTTAAATAGTTTTTTCAAAAGAAAGTAAGAACTTCTAGAACTGGAAAATACACATATTATGTTTAAAACTATAGCTGTACCCTACCAAAGCTAAGCTGCTTTTAAATGATTAATTCTAAAGTAAACTTGTTAATTTACATAGACCTAGCAGAGCTTGCCACTGGATTATAACCCAATTAACAAATACGTAGGAGTCAAGCAAAGATGGGGGTGGGTAGCAGATGGGGGTTGGGACCAGTTAACAGATACAGGCTTGTATACTACCATTTGGTGGCAGGCACAAAATTGATGTTTGTATTTTGACCTTTTTAGTTAACATATCACATGAACGTTAAAGTTTGGGATTAAACAAATGTTATGCCTGGGGAGCAAACGTTCTACAATGCCTTTCTGCAAACAACAACTGCAATTTTTAATTTTGCAATTGCTTTCTGTGGCTATTACAGCACCGTGATGGTGTAACATTTGCATGCAGTCATAAAGCACAAGTTATTTTCTTGATTCTGTTGATACTGTTGTACTGGTAGGAAATTCCACAACAGTTCGGAAACTTTGTAACATCTTTGCAACTAAATGATTGCTAACTGTTATCTATGACACAAATTATATGTTGTTTTTGCACTGTAATATTATTTCTGATTGACACATCTCCCAGTGACCTGTGTAGAAAATAGAACTGTGTATAGCAAGAATATTCTGATACACTGAGGAAGACTGCAGCACCAGATAAACATTTTTGTACTCTATTCAAATAAATCAAAGAAATCTTGGTTGAAAATATTCTGTCCATTACTGTTATCAATGACACAAGACAGTAGTATAATAGTAGTAACTTCACAATATATTATAAAAAAGCTTGTGGTTTGAGAAATAAAAACATCTTTCAAAGGTCAGATCAATAGCAAATGATTGACTAAAACCCCAGAGTATTAGAATGTGTTGTTTCAATGCAACATTAATTCAGATCCAGAGGGAAACCAGCTCTTTATAGAATGGATCGCACAACGTACCCTGTTCAAGCCTGAAGAGTCTTTTCTCCAGCTTCTCCATATCATTAAGCATCAGAACCCGAACCTGCTTAGTGTGCTCCATTGTTGCTTCCTGTCTTTGGTTTCTTTATCAGATAGCAGGCAGTGGTGGCATAGGAATACAAGTGACCCCTGCAAAATATAAAGAAGGAATTATAAAAAGAAAACAAAACAACAGAATTATGCTATGGCTAAAGCATCACGCTTACATTTTGTAAAACCTGTCAAAGCTAAGTAAAGGAAAAACACTGAGTCAGTGTGTACTGCAATACAGGGATCAGTATGGAAGGTGTGTTGCCTTGCACAGAGCTCTCAGATACACAGTGTGCCTGAGAAATTGAGGAAGCTGTAATAACATGATGCTGGCATCTAAACAATGCCTGTTACCCAGCAAACAATCTAAATATATATGCACCTCACCTCCTCCTCCGTACTCCCCCTCCAAAGACCCTCTAAATGTCCCTGAGACCCAGGCAGAATCCGTAGGACGTGCAGTGAGTGACAGAGCCAGGACAGTGCAAAGACCTGGGACCTCCCACTGTACTTAATGCACCTCAGCCCACCTATCACACGCCAAGTACTATGCATAATCACAGCCTGACCCCTCCCACTTCTTACAGAAAAATACACATGAGCAGCTGGGATTTACTGCCTGCCTTCAGATACAGCCCCTCTACTGAATGCTAAGAACATACACATACAGCTCACACTATGTCACCCTTCACAAGCAGCTGATCATTCAGTCTCCTCCATATCCTGACAGTCCACACATACAAGTATTTAGGATTATTAGTGAAGAACAGGGAAATAAATACATAAGCATTCAGTTTTATTTTTATTTTTTTAGTTACACTTACAGTACAGATCCAGAATGCAGATTGCTTTGCTGCAAACAATGTATCCCTTGTAACCCATCTAATTTTTTAACCTTTTTATAAATCATCCCAGGTTTGCAATACAGCAAATAGAACTGCAATTCTAAGCCTTGTGAAAGTTTCAGATGCGGGGTGACAATGATGTGTGATGATATTGACTTAGCACACATCTTGGTTTTGGAACAAGGGGTTAATAAGAATCTAATCAGCTTACAAATTATTGTTGTTCACTGACTTCTGCACAGCAATGGACAGCTATGTGTAGTCTGACACACTGATGTGCTCTAAGCACTTACTCATTATTACTTTGTCCTTTTACTGGCTAATTATAAAGAGAACCTGTGTCATACAGAACAAAGAAACAGGTTCATGGTAATAGGGTATCAAAGAGAAAAAAACATAAATCGCCATTTTTTTTTAAATTAAAGCTCAACTCCAGGTATGGCAAAAAAAAAAACTTCCCTTCCCCAGGCATACGATTTATACAATTGTTTTGTTTATAGTGTTAGGGGGGTAATGCCAGCGCCTGTGTCAATGGTGAATATGGAAGAAGCAATGTGGGGTTTGTCTGCGGGGGATCCAGGCATAAAGTAAGTAAAAGTCTCCTTTACTTTGCACCCAGTCATGTATGACCATCTAACTCTTTCAGTACAAGGCTTCCGCCACTGCAAGGTAAGATTTTTGCTAAACCAAAAAACTAAGTTTAATAAAACCAAATACCCCAAGTCACAGGCACAACAACCTCAACAATGACCATGGATATGTCATTATACATATAAAACATAGTATATTTATTTCACACTGTGATGCTCCTAGACAAAAAGTGTCAGCAAACACTTTTATCACTTTACTGCACTCAACTGTGTAGTTACAGAACTATGGGCCCCATTGCAGAATAATGCAACCCTGCACCGCCACTGATGGTCTTCTAGCTACATATCCCAGTGCTCATTTTTGACAATGACCTTTTAGGAGAAGTTACTTCATATTTGAAAGGACTCTTCACATCAGGAACACCTCTCTATATCAGAATTGTCCTCTTAAGAGCACATTTGTTTGGCCTACTTACCGGTACATCAGAGTCTGCCCTTCATATTATAGTTTCTGCCTCTTTACATCTGTACCCTTCACCTTTCACATCAGAGCTTCCCCTTTTACATCATATTACCCCCTTTTCATCTGCCAGAGGAGATCTTCTACCACTGTCTTCTTTATCTGGGTTATGATGGATAACATTATCTGATATGTAATGAGCAGCCAGTGGTCATAAAGATGGAACTACAGGCCCTCTGCAGTAAGGAGCTCGGTCTTGATCAAAACTTCTACATCCCCTGTTGGTATACCACGGACTACATCTTTAACTTTTTATATTAAAAGGATTATGTGAACGTATACAACATACATTATGTATAGCATTATGTTCTTCAATATCTACTTCATTCACATTTTTCAGCCGTACATACTGATTTCATTCCTGATGCATGTATATGATATTAACGTAATATTTATGGAAAAATGATGAGAATAATAGAACCAGAATGTTGAAACCACAGCGTGCCTTGATCTAACTTGCAGGATATTTATGATTTCCACACAGCAGGAAGGTTGAGTATCCTTAGTACAGTGCCTTTTGCTGATTTTAAGACCACAATTGATGCAAAGTTATGAAGGGGTTAAAAGACATGTAAAGTAACAGTCCTCACATTGAGAAAGAGCTGCAACCATACAACTAAGTATAAGCATATTTTGAAAATGTTTTTTTTCTTCAATAAAAAAGTGTTTATCTGTGTAAAGGCTGCTGGTGGTTTTCACTATTTCTGGCTGAACAATAGAGGGCAGCAGAGCTGTAATATTAGCTACTTGGCTATAAGAAAACTACACATCCCATGATTCCTTGCCTTGCGTATTTGGGCGTTCATGCTCAGCTCTATACAGCACCGTGTATAATGACACATTAAGTCATTGGTCCTGATTGATTAAAGTTCCCCAAGTTTATAGAAGATAGACTATCATGGGAGAACTTTAGTAATTTAGCAAACCTGCAATGGATCCAAAATTGGAAACATTTTCCAACAAAAAGCAAATCACTTCGGAAAAAACAATTTGCTGGATCACCCATGTTTACCTTGAATAGTGCATTTTCTCCAATCTTGGAGCGCTTTAGTAAATCAGTGAATATTGGCTGTAATATAGCCATGGATATTAAAGACATAAGGTTCTTTGCAAAATATATCAAGTATTTATGGGGAAAAATTATACACACATTTTTAAAGCAAAATGAGAAAAAAATGTATCATTAAAACAAATAGGATTTTATTTTTTACTTTTGTGACACTTTAAGTTGGAACTTTCTTTGTTGGCTAAACAAAAATGTAAAATTCTTGCTATATGGCCCTTCCCAGGTCGGATGCTTTTCAATTTAAAGTGTCACTAAAGTTAAAAACAAAGTATAGGGTAATTAAAGTCCTTTAAAAAGGTAACTAAACAAACATTTATATGTTAGTAAATCAAAAGCAAAAAATTTAACATTGATTGTATCTCCTAATGATACATTCCTTTCCTAATGTTTTCATTTGTAGCCACCCCAAATACTACGAGTGTAAGCACCCCATTCATAGCACACAATGCAGGGGATCGTGGGACATGTAGTTTTTTTTATAGGCCAGAAGTTGACATTGCAGCTGCTCTGCTAGACAGGGCAAGACAGAAGACCTAATGCTTGAATTCTGCAGGTAGGTAACATTTATAGGTATTTGGCCTCTATCATCAAAATTTGACTGGACAGGGGAAGGAGAAGCAGTAGATTGATAAGCCTATATCTGTCACTCTGATCTCTCCTTCCATTGTCATGCTCTGTGTTAGCACATTGGAACAATAGCTTTTTTCTCCTAGTAAAGCTTTGCTGTATAGGGAACTGCAAGAAGATGATACAAAGGTAAAGTTGGGTATTTGCGCTGCTTCTATGAAGTGTTAATGAACATAGAGATGCATTCATAACTGTCTGTCTGGAGCCATACAAATAAACATACAGTTGTATTTACCTTTGAAATGTTTCATAGGGAGCCATAGATGTT
Source organism: Pyxicephalus adspersus (assembly GCF_032062135.1). Classification (NCBI taxonomy): domain Eukaryota; kingdom Metazoa; phylum Chordata; class Amphibia; order Anura; family Pyxicephalidae; genus Pyxicephalus; species Pyxicephalus adspersus. The sequence continues at coordinate 34,056,895 of NC_092865.1, read as the reverse complement.
CACATACTACAGTACATAGCTAATTTATAAAAGTAGCACACAAATATGCTTACATGTCCTCATCTATGTGTTTTGGTCTGTGTTTGAAAAAATGCCTTGGCATATCTCAGTACACTTGTGTGTTTTATGGAAAACAATGGAAAACAATAGAAAACTTGGTACTTGCACAGGTACTGCTTGAAATTCAGTACACACACATTAGAGCTAGTTCCCACTGCCAGCACAGTCATACACAAACAAAAAAAAATCAAAAAGTCCCGCAACATGTTGTGCTGTTTATGGAATCCCTTTAAAGCAACACAATGTACATCATCAAATGCACTGCAGTATGAAAAAGCTGTGGCGCAAAATTAATAACACAACTTACATAGTGCTTCTGGTAAATTGAATACATGCTAATGCTGACCCGGTACCTTCTGTTCACCCTGTGGGCTAGTGATGGCCATCTGCCCTCATATATCTAATACAGGCTATCACTGGCTCTGCTGCTTTTTACTCATGCTAATGGTGTCCTTTTTCCAATCAACAGGGTCTGATGTGTAAATGTTCTTAAACAAAAACAGTTCATATTACTTCTAACAACCAATTAGAAAAGGGGCGCTCAGCTCCAGAGTCCTCTGGCATATGTCATTCATTTTCTTTATGCCATTTTCCTTGCTTTACACAAAATAAAGTAAATTTCAAAACAAAACTAAAGCTACACTTTTAGGAATACATGATCAGGCAGGTCATTATTGTAGAAAGGGAAAGGCTATGTACCTGCAATAATCTCTCCTGGCTGCCTCATCACTCAAGGTTTCTGGCAAAAATAAAGCTGAGCTGCAGATTTGCAGAATCGGTTTTAGTTGCCAGGAAACCCAGCATTCCCGGGTTCCTCTGCTCATGCCAGGAATTATTGTACTTGTGCGCACTTGCCCGTCATTCCAGACTGGTCAATAATCAAGATGGTCATAGATAGCCAGGAAGAAGTGAGGAAAGAAGATGGCATCACACTGTGTGGGAATGAGAACAGGTGAGTAATGGGGAGGTTTATTTCAGATTTAAAGACAACCCATGATCATAGCAATATTGGTGATGTTATTGCTGACTATTGCTATTGCCATTATTGGGTGGATTAGGAAGATATATGTAACAGTAAACTCCTGATCTACACATTTGTTCCAGGGATATAATATTTAGGCATTTCAGCTGATATATTTCATATCACCATGAGTTTCTTTTAGGCAAAGGGTAGTGAAAATGCATGTTTAAATTATCAGTAGACCTGAAGGGTTAAGGCAGTCAAAGATACATGTAAATTTAGGCCAAACAAACGTACAATTTAGCTCACTCCCTTTAATGCTTTTATATTGGTTCTTTACTGTAAAACTGACCCTTGGGTGACATAAGGAGCCAGCTCCAGGAAAAGTTAACATTTACATTATACTTCAGTTACCTAGGTTGTAAGATTTACTATCCATTTTCCATCCATATGATTCTGATAATATTTTTATCATAGACTCAATCTGAACACAACCACCCACTCTCCCATCGCAGACTCAGACCAGCGATGGGAGACTGGGCAGGTTCTGGCATCATGACGTCACTCTGGGAGAAGTTTCTTCCCCTTTAAGTGACACATGGCTCCCCCACGCATGTGCGGTCTGGAGCCGGTGAATTTAGTGGTCCGCAAGCTAGAAAAGGTGGGGGACCACTGGCCTATATCATTTACCACTAGTGGACACAAAGTCCAGTTAAAATGGAACTAATGTCCCCTGATTGTCACTAATGTTCCCTGATTAGGCAAGTGTTTATTGCAGAAAAGTTCAGGTGAAGTCCCTTCTGCAATACAAGTTCTTACTTGACTGCCCAGCTATCAAATTTTACTAAGCTGGGAAGGCAGCTTGCACATGCCGGGAATGAATGAGCATGCACCTACGTCCTGGCATGCCTAATTAAGGTTGCTGAAGATCTAAATGAAGAAGATAAAAAAAGTAAGATGGCAGTGCCCTGCAATGGAATGGAATGGAGATAGGTGAGTAGCACAGGTTTAGTTCCACTTTAAGCTGTGTTTCAAAAAGGAAAATATACAATATTCAAATGTCTATTCACTGGAAATGACAGAAACAGGAATAGTATAGAAAAGTATCTACAGTCTACTGCAGGTAAGCAAATAGCAAACAGACCAACCCTTAAGCCGCGTACACACGTGCAATTCTTGTCGTTGGAAAGGATCTTTCACGATCCTTTCCATCTATAAGAACCGCACGATGCATGAACGAGTGCTGTACATACAGCACCGTTCTGCTCTATGAAGAAGGGAGGGGGAGAACGAAGGAGTGGCACCCTGCTGCGCCCTCTCCCCCTTTCCTTGCATTAGGATCGATCATTGTCCTTCGTCCGTGGATCTGCCAGGACGGATCCACGGACGATGAACTACGCGGGCTGTACACATGCCAGATTCTCGCCCAATATCTGCCCAGAGCCGATTATTGACGTGTGTACGTAGCTTTAGTATTTATTGAGTACCTAGGTTTTTCTGCTCAACTTTTAGAAGTACACCTATTGTTGTAACAGCTATTCCCACTGGTAAATCTGGTACACACAGAAAATCTGACCCTTCCCCATTTTACCCAAAAATTTGCCTTTACCTTAAAAAGCAATAAAAACTATACTTGCCTCTCTTCACTGGCATCTTAGCCCTTATACTTTGCTCATCTTTATTTATTGGGCCTTAATTATGTCACTACCACACAGAAGTTCATTCAACTCAACTTTACACTGAGCTGTATATTCTAAAGAATAGGCGGGTTAGCCATTTTTATTGCAGTTGTGTTTTCCGAAGAAGAATATCTCTCTACACATATTTTTTTTTCATTTTAGAACATAGTTCTCCTTTAAGTCCTCAGTTTCACTTTTGTTAAGTCGAGGGGTGATGTTTGGTTTCCTGTAACTTATTGTTCTGCTGCGACAGCATCATAAAAAAAGCAGCATGAAACTGAAATGTATTCACGCATGTTTCGCATTCTTCTAATGTGAGTTTCCAAGCAACGTAAAACTTTTTAAAAGGTCTACAAGGAGAGAAATTATTAGTCATGGAATCAACCCTGGCAGAATTAGCTTGTGTCTTCATGGTCATCCACACAGCAAGATCGGCAAGTAAGCGACACTCTGCCTGCATAGATTAGATTATTTTTATATGCAAATTGCTGATTTTTGGATAACGACCAGAATCAGCAGGCCAATTTTCAGGTCTGCTAATAACATTAGGATTATCACAAATTTACCCAGCTCCTAATTCTCCCTCATTTGGAGGGGCTGTCCCTCTGCTTGGTCAGATGTATAGACTATAGCACTATTTACTACCACTAACCTTTCCTCTGAATTAATATATTTGTTATTCCAAAAAAGCTACAAATAAAACGCTTTTAGTTTATGACCAGAGATCAGCTTCAACCTTATATAAATATCACTTAAACCTTGTATATTTATAAAAAGGTTTATAATTACATAAAAATAATAATTATTATTATTATTATTATTATTATTAATAAACAGGATTTATATAGCACCAACATATTATGCAGCGCTGTACATTATATAGGGATTGCAAATGATAGACAGATATAGACAGTGACACAGGAGGAGAGGAATCTTTCCCAATCACTAAAATCTCATATACTCTTTACTCCATAGATGTCATTCTAATAGTTTTTTTCAATCTTCCTAAATCTGCAGCTTTCATTAAAATATAACCTGGCAACTCTAAATTTAAAGGTCTATTTAAAGGGTAGCGATTGTTTACGTGCATTGTTAGCTTGTCACAAGATCCAGTGGCTGTACCAATGTGCAGATATGTTTTGTCATGTGCATGTAGTAAGAAGGTGGCTGACGGTAGATTCAAAATCTAATAGGAACAGAAACCAGTATTTTATTAAAGAAAAAAACACATAGCAGCTGTTAATGCAGTGTTTTAGCAAACTAAATGTCATCCAGTTTGGGTTTACATCTACATTTTTCTGATACCCAGATATTCCACTTAACTCCTCAAATCATGAAGTTGCAGCACCTGTAGGGGGTACAGCAGTTTTGCCATGCCACCTTCAAACATTTGGAAAGACCACTAAAAATCTCGAGACAGTGCTGTGGAAGAAAAAAAATGGAACACAAGAAATTGTGGTATTGTTCTACAGTACCAACAACCAACTAATGAACCAAAGCAAAGCATACCGGGGCAGAACAACAATGTCTGAACAATGGTTAACTCATGGTGAAGGTAATCTAATAATGAAGAAGATTACTCTGGATGATGCCGGAGAATACAGCTGTTGGACAAAAGAATCGTCAGTGGGTCCTCTATCTGAGCACAAATGCTGCTCCATGAATTTGTATGTGGAGCAAAGGATGAGCGGTAAGGGCAATCACTAACATATCACGTTTAAAAATGTTTAAAGCAAACTTAAGAGACACATTGGCTGGGACTGCAAATTGCCTGCTGATGATACTTGTTGTCTGGATAGTACGATGATCAGTGTGAGTCACTGATCTGAAAGAAACCATATCTGTAAAGTCAGATCCTGATTGTTATGCTTGTTCAAAGTAAGAGACACAAAATAAGAGGACCAGGAGAACAGCATTTGGATTCAGAAGTAGCAATGGCAGCTTCAATGCCTTTCTCCAGAATGGTTTCCTTAAAAAATCTGGGCCATGTCACACATGGCACTCTGCAGTAGTGATGCTTCACCAGTAGAACATGTGGGAGAGGATTTTATTAACTTTTATGAAAGTACTCCTTTAATGGCTCTAAATGCAACGGGACAAAGTTGGCACTGACCTCACTTGCAAGTGTGTTTCATAAAAACTAAGAGTACTGTCAGGGTCAGCGAATGCCAGGCACATAGCACATTACCACTATGAACCCAGGATCCACACCACACACGTCTGCACACATTGCCCCTGCGTTTGCTGTGGCGATGAAGTTCTTCCTCCAGAGAAGGTAAAGCAACTGCAAAGCTAAAAGTGACATGTCAGTTTCAGGAACCCCATTGCAACTAAATGAACAAAATGGTTCCCAAATTTTGTTGAAGAGGTGTAGTTAGGAGCGTTGTTGAGCCTACAGTACAACGCTGCAAGTCTGAAATGGCCCTAACAGAAAGTCTGTGAGCGATCTTGACCTTTACCACTGTCAAGATTCCCCATTCTAAATGTCCCTTAGCACATAGCCCAATGAATGTGATAGTTAATAATAATGGTTCAGTTGCTGCTATGTGTAATCAGATAGAATTTGAAAATAATTTGAATTGTTCCAAAGCCTACAATGGGTTTTAGAGAAGTCAAGCTCGGATATTTGAGACAAACTGATAACTGACTTTCCTAACCGCAACAAATACCTCCAGCTACATAACAGCATTAGAGATGTTCACACTGTGAATAGTTTTTAGTTTTGTTTTTCACTGACTGATAAAATAAATGTTTCTGATTTGTTAGCCTGGATAACAGATCGGTCCTCTTTTCTTTACAATAGATTTGATTATTCATCTCTAGTAGAACATCAAGTCTAACGGGTTGTTATTTTAAAGAAACGGTAATCCACTGCGCAAATGTAAACCACAACTCAAACAGCCCATGTCATCAGCCAAACTCATTTGAGTAAATTGAAATAGAAAATACAAGCAATGAAAAGTATCAACCAAATATGTGATATGTGCAATATACATATAAATACTTCTAATAAAAGCAATGCCTGTGCAATTAATTTATACATGAATTACCATCAAATGACTAAAAAAGTCCTCACATATGTCAAACAAAACAAAGCTCTGTTTTAACTTTCTCAAACAGCTTTTGAACTGAAACTAACCAGATACTCCAACCACAGGTTATAAGTAGGTCAGATAACATTTGTTTTACAGATCCCTGCAGTGTTTCTTGCTTGCTGGTTGCCAGATATTTTAAAATATAGAAACTTCCCACTGTGGACTTTCCAGACACTGGACACATCACCTGATGTTTAGCTGCAAACATAAAAACTATCTGCATAGAAGAGAAAATAACTCATACTGTAAAATTTCTTTATCAAATTATCAAAACCTAAAATGAGAACAGACTTTGGAGCAATTGTGAGCATATTAACAACTAACAGATCCAGCCTAGGTAGCAATATTGGCATCATTTTTTTTATTATTAACAAACAGGATGTATACAGTGCTAACATATTATGCAGGGCTGTACATTAAATAAGGGTTGCAAATGACAGATACGGACAGTGATACAGGAGGAGAGGACCCTGCCCAGAAGAGCTTACAATCTAAGAGACATATTTTCCATGTCAGTCCAGAAACGTGCCATCCCGAATGTGTAGCGTGATTTATATGTATGGACTGCTTAGGTATTTAGTGTATATCCAATTATAAATCCATGTGATTGCACAGATATTCATTTGTTTATTGCACATATAAGATATTAGATACTTGTGATTACCATTACCTGTAAGCACAACCTTTTTAATGTACTACAAATAACTGTAGGCAAAGAAAAGTGATGATCACAAACTTACTGCACTAGATGCAAAAACAACATAGGAAGTGAGTGCCCCAGGAAAGGAATACCTTAGGATCTTAAGCAGCACTAAAACACCCACCCATGGTAAACATGCCTTGTAATAATGCACTAATATTTTTATTTTTTTTCTGCAGGTAAACAGCAACAGCTTATCATATCATGGACACTGTACCTCCTTTCACTCTCACTCTGTCTCCTCATTTTGTACAGATGTGGATCACAGCTAACACATACAGCTTAAATAATGTTTAATGCTCCTAGACTGTAAGCTCTTCGGGGCAGAGCTTACAATCTAGGACAGAATAAGAAATGAGGGTTTAGTTAAGTTTTTAATATACATCAAAGTTTGTGTGAGTCAGCTGAGGGTCAGGTAATGGCACACACATCCTTAATGTTATAAATTCTCTTTTTTCCTGTCCATTACCTTTATGAATCATCATTTCATTTTGTTATTATTGTGTTACCCTAAACCTGTTATATCACTTAAAATTGATGGACATTTTATATCTTGATTGGTAATGATGACTCAAATAAAAATATTCTTTTTGATATCTGACTACATGTTTCTATACATTAGGTACAAAGTGATGAACAATATTTTGTGGGTCAGAAAGACGTTTGAAAGCTGCTCATCCACATAGTAATAATAAAGAAGGGGGGCAGCAGTCAATTGACGGTTGCTAGACTGTCACATGCATTGTAACCAAGACCTTGAATGCAGAAAAGGAGTTGATTTGCCTTTATACAACACTTATGGATGACACTAACATAAGGTAACACTGCAATGACAATCACCTAAATCTCTGCTTTCTCCGTAGGTGACAATGTATATGTTTAAATGTTTAAATGAAGGCATGTTTATATTACTTCTGCATACAGGAGTAATATGAAGAAATACAATCTAAAAGCTGACACATTACAAACTCTACTAACTTCCTGACTAACTCACAGCCTGAGAGTAGAAGAGAGGGCAGGATACCAGGGGAGTAAGCTTCAGGTAAGTAGAGGTGATTTGTAATAGTATACAATGCAGGGAGTAGGAAAAACTGCAAGAGTTATAGACCTCATCGGCCTTTTTTTTTTTTCTGATGTTTAAATCCTGTGTTTTTAACACAACATGAAATGATCAGAAATCCTTTTAAAGCAGAAATCTAAAAAAGACACCAAAACTGCTATATAAAACTGTATTAACATGTTTGGCTTAAGTTACCCTTTACTTTATCCAACTGCATCTAAAGATAAATGAATCTGGGGAAAGGTAATTGCTTCTAAACAGTATATAAAAAATAAACCAAGCTCTTGACAGGCCACTTCACCCCTACTGTCTGTGTACAATAGTCACCCAGCATGGTTATCAATCCGTCATGGTGGATCCATGAATGATGATCGGGTAGAAACGCTTTGCAAGTCAAGGAAGGAGAACACAACCAGGTGACACTTGCTCGTCCTCTTCAGTCCTCTTTCCATAGAATAAAACAAAGCTGTGTGTACAACACTTGTTCATTTATTGGGGCCTGGAAACAATCATGAAAGATCATTGTCTGTATGTAGCTTTAGATTGTAAGCTCTTCTGCCCCCCCACTGTGTTACTGTCTGTCACTTGCAGCCTTGCATACCTTTTTTTATTATTATTATTATTATTAATAATAATATTAATAATAGTGTATGTTCAGATGAGAGGTTTTTGAAAGCAGAACAGCATTGTCAAAGCCCAGATTCCCATTTAACTCTAACGGGAGTTTACATTTTCCCAATGAAGAAACAGCAACAAAAACATAACATCAGCTCCAACCCCTTACCAGATCTAAAGGTTAAAAACCTTTTTCTTTGATTCTAAGCAAAAACTCATAGTTGTGCATACATGTTCTGGGGAAAATGATGGAATGATTACAACTAGAACTCTAGTGGAGGTATGCTGATAAAATCCTCAAAATAATATTTATTTATAATCAAATAAAAACATTCCCTTTTATTTTTATTTCAGCAAAGCCTGTCAGGGTGCTGGCGGGCACAGAAGGATGTGAAGGAAGTAATCCCCATCCATGCAATGTTGGTGGGAATGCAGTAGAAATGAATGAAGCCATTGGATAGACATGACATTCGGTATGATGATGTCTTTGCTATGGTGGCTCTACATGTTTTATCCTTAGAATTAATACTAAACAGGCTTTATATAGCACCAACATATCATGCAGTGTTGTACAATAAATAGGGATTGTAAGTGACCCTGGCCAGAAGAGCTTAGAATATAGGAGTAGAATGTACAGGAAGCCAGCTATTACATATATATAAAACACCCTCTTGTATTACATATAACTGGGAATAATATATAAAAAATAGGAATGGCACCACCATGTACACACATACATCAGCAGAGTGTGACTCAGCAATAAACACCCGAGACTACAAGTCCCAGCATGCTCTCCTCCTGACTGACTAAACAGCTGACCAGTCTCCGGTTGCCTGGATTAGCACCCAAGCCTCTGCAGTACTGTATATAGATGAATAAACAAGCTGATCTAAGCAATGCCAGCCCGTTGCTTATGTGCAGTCCTTTTTTGAATTTGCCATCACGGTGGCGGCTATGAAGGGTTAAACACACTACCCCGCCTCTACTAACCAAAATACACACAAGTCTATAAACAGCCCTCACCTTCAGTCACCTCGGCTGCTCCCAGAATGCCTTTTGTCACTACTGTTAGGGACAATAAAGTTTGCTCATTTTTTTTCTTCAATGCAACTTTATTAAAATATGAACAAGAGGAGAGTTGGTTGAGCAGTTGTATGAATTGGTGAACTGGGTTAGGTTTGGTGTGATAAGCCTTCAATGCTGGATACATATAAAACACTGTTTTCCTAATAATAAAGCTTTAATTTTTCAGAACATATATGATTCTACATCAATGGTTTCAGAACATATATGATTCTACATCAATGGATTTTTAATGCCAGACTAATGGGAAGGCTCACGTGTGATGTTTTAATTACAAAAGATAATGAGGGTGGGCCAGGGACAGTATGGCTGGGTGGAAATCACTAGATGATGCTGGACATTCAGGAAATGAGGCAAGCATTATCTGACTTGATGCAGATTCTAATGCACACTGAGAAGCTTCCAATGTGTAATAAAACCAAAGCAAGCAATTTCAGAACAAGGGTAGAACCTATGCAACTGTTTAAAATGGTAGGATTGGAGTTAACCTAGGGTTTCCCAATAAAAAATTAGTTTATGTGTGTGTGACATATTTTAGGCAGTATGTCCTTAGCTGGGTTCTTTCCTTCAGCAAAGACATAACAGGAGCTCTGAAGTAGGGGCGTAATGTGTCCCAGGGTGCAGTGATAAGAAATGTGTAGTGGCCGGGGCACTGACCTGAACCACATTTGGGAACACAAAATTAGCTGGTGCAAATATGTACCCACACATTTTTGTGTGCCCTTTCTTAATGTAACATACTCCAGGCTTATTTCTTTTCAGAAATCTATAGAATTTAAGCAAATAATTATTGTACACATGCAGGAATCACTTTAAAATCAAACATGGTTTTGAGTTCACATTTTGGTAAACATATAATACTGTATCTATGTACTTTTATGTGACCCAGCTAGCATAGCGTATGATTGGAATTCATCAACATACTACTACACAAGAAAAAAATATGCACCCCTGTTCTACAGCTTACCATATTATAATTGGGTACATGTTCAGTGCGTTGTGTGCTGTGCTGCCAGATCTATTGCAGGTACATTGTTTTGGGGTATCTATCCCAGGTTCTCTTTGTGCTTCTGATCTGTACTATTATTGGCTGCCATGAGAGAGTCATACCTCTAAGAAGGGCCACAGTGTTATTTATCCCTGGAGGCCATTGCCCATGGAAGATAAAAATTCTGCAGGAAAGGGGCTCCCACATCCATTCCTTTAAAACAATATATATATATATTAAGAAATGATATCATCTATAGAATAAAATAATGAAAGTTGTCTAGTAAAAAGTACACTCCAATTTTGTGCACACTAACAGAATAATATACACTCTCTCTTACTCTAGCTATCAGAGATATTTCCCAGTGATATTGGTGACATCATCCTGACCACTGTGGGAAATCTTAATGTGGGAACTACTATAACCCTGGGCTACACTACTGAGGAGAGTTTATATCACTTCACATTATCTTCTATATGTAGACTGTGATGGAAATAACTTTACCTTAAGTTGTTATATCAAAGCTTGTGTGTACCAGTGATACAACATTTTCCTGATTATTGTGTGCTGGTAAGAACAGGCATCAAGAAAACCAGAATTACACTGATAATATATTCGCAATAAAAAGATGAATAACTCTGCTGGAGGAGAACATGCACTGATAGTTCCTATCAGTTTGTTACTACCTAAAGTTGATCTGAACTCAAAAAGATACTATGTTATACAATTAGAAACGCTAGTTGAGCCTTAACAGAAGTGTGAAAAAAATGTACCTAATGTCTGAAAGTCCTCCTGAAAAAAAACTACACTTTCTGGTGGTTGGGTATCTATATCCACTTTGCTGTTAGCCTCCAATGTATATTATAAATGCTGCCTCTGACTGCTCCAGCCTGGAGATTTGGAGCGAGATTGCTAAAGTCAATATTCCGCTGCTTGCTGTTGTCTTTGCTGAAGTGTCTGACATAAAAAAGCAAAATCTTGTCCTAAAATGCTAAGAGGCCGTAAACCATCTCTGATGACATTGATGAATACTCCAATCAGAGACCAGGAGGAGAGTAAAGGAGCCTTTAAATATTTTCAGAGAAAGTGTATGAAGATACAGAGCTGCTAATTCATTTAAATCAACACTACTACCCCCTCGTCCCTGATTTTATATATAAATCATATAACACTACAACACATTGATTAAGGGTCCTGTATTCTATAAATATTTTAGCCATTTATATATTATAGCTAATGATACAAGAATGAAAATGGAGCACAACAGATTGCTCAATATTGCTTACTTAAAAGCAATTGGACATATACAGTGTAACCTTGATCAAAGCAAGTCAGGTATGAGCAGACCCTGTAAGGAATTAGATCATGTTGCACGTTTAGAACATCTTTTTTCACAGTATGCCAGGAGTTTAGGAGTTATATGTTTATGAATTATTCTCCTGTCAATTTGACTTGATTTGTTCCTAAATTTGTTACAATATATGCTGTAGCATTTACTATTTATAACTGCTGTGCGTGTTTGATAATTGGCCGCTAGGTGGCAGAATAAGTCATACCTTTAATGTGCATTGAAACAAATAATGAAGATTGGATGGTTGTGAGTGAACTTGCAGTTATCATTTATATATATGCACCTAAAATAACTTGGGGGGAAATAGGTGGGAAACCAGAATGCACCTGAAAAGGGGAACTCCCGTTGACATGTGTCTGGCTTCATCTACACCTTCATCAGAATTATCTCTCTAATTTAAAAAGGGTCAGGTCTCTTAGAGGAAATTCTTGGAGGCAGACACTGATCCAAGGGCCACTTTTCAGTTTTTTCTTATATCTGATGCATTCCTTCTTCCTGCATACTGTGCTACACGAGCAAGATGTTACTTGATACACTAGAACCAGATATTCACTCTAGATGTTGTTTTGTGTATTCGAGACATAATGTTTGTGTTCTCAGGCTAAGTGCAGGTCAGAAGAAGGTCAAATTCACCTTCCAGTGGATGCTGAGATATTTTAGATGTATCCCAAACAATCCATCAATACAGGCTTTGAAACTGAGGGAATGCTGAAGGGACAAATTGGTCCAGTTTTTATTGTTGTTAAAGCCCAATTTCAGTCATTGCTGTTTGTAACCCTATATATATATATTGCCTTACTTCCTAAGGTGAAATCTACAAAACGGGTACACATTTAACAGTTGTTCTTACCCTTCCACAGTTACTAAGTCAGACTTTTAGTGATTTCCCTTAAACATTCAATGCAATCAAGAGAATTAGGCCACAGTGGTAATTATTTATACTATAAATAGGGACCATGGCCTTGCAAACTTTAATTTGAAATGTTTTTAATCATTCTGACATCAGCTTAAAATACTGTTCACATCTGTTCTGGTATTACTGTACTATTCAGTTTAAACTTTTGGGATTGTCCACCATGGTATTTGCATACAATGTTACAAACTCCATATAGGGTTAATTAAAAAAAGGCACTTGGAGGAAAAAGTTAGATAAAATGCTTACTTTTCCCCTGGCTGGCTTCTGTAGTGCAGGAGGTGATATAATCATTCAGAGAATGCCTGTACTCTTTTGTGTGAAGACTCTGCTGCACAATAAAGGTGCGTACACACTTCCAATTTTTATCGTTCCAATCGAACGACGAACGATCGATTGGGCAAAAAATCGTTCGTAAAAAAGTAACCAACGACGCCGACGAACGAGGAAAGTCGCTGGAAACGAACGACCGGACCGACGGATCGGATTGGACGACGATCGTTGAACATCGTTCGTGTGTACGGTCGTTCGTTGATCGTCCATGTTCAGAGCATGCGTGTTGAACGAACGTCCGTTCACTTTCCTGTCGTGCACATAGTTCCTCTATCGCTCAAACGATCGTATCTATTGTGTGTACAATATCTACGAACGATCGTGTCGTTAACTATATGTGCAGGATCGGTGCTATACGATCGTTCATATATATCGTGCATGAACGTTCGTCGTTCGTTTTCCAACGATAATAATTGGAAGTGTGTATGTAGCTTTAGTGTGAAATCTCACAAGATTTAGGCTACTCGCCATTTCCTGTAATTTGGCTAGAAGGAAAATGATGTTGCCTTTAACTAGGCATGTTAGAGGAAGCCCAGGAAAGGATATGTACCTTATCTGTTTTCTTCCCATAGATTTTCTTCTACAAAACATGAGGACATTACAGGTTTAATTACTATGTTCAGAAAGTATGGGAAACAACAATATAGAGCTCTAGGTAATTTGTGGGATAAAATGTTGAGCTAATGGATTTTTAATTCCTAATTTTTCATTATTAGTTTTATCAGTATTGAATTTGTTTGTCTTTTCATGTTGTACAGCTGTATCCAGTATTAAACATGTTGTAATCAAGTGCTATATGTTGACTGATATATTTATTTACATCTATAGCTACTTCATCCTGTTGTGGTTGCGTGGTTGTGGGCTGGTTATGTGTCTGACACTGGCAATCAATTATTAAATGTATGATTTGCAAACAAATACCTTTGCTTTGTGACTTCTAAGCCTACATGTATCTTAGGACAGTGTTTCGCAACCTTTTTTGAGCCATGGCACATTTTTTTACATTGAAAAAATCCTGTGGCACACCACAAATCAAAAATGTTACAAAATGACACTCTAGCTAATTCTTTTGTCTCTAGAAATAAACAAGGCAATTAAGCTACCTACTGCCACCCACTGACATATAAGAGTATTACATTACTCTGCCAGTCACTACAGCACAGACTCTCGACAATGGTAGTTGGATAATTTCCCACAGTACACCTGAAGATCTCTCACGGCACACTAGTGTGCCTTGGCATAGTGGTTGAAAATCACTGCCTTAGAAGCGCCTGGTTTTTTTCTTTGCTTCCTCTAAACAGCTCTTCTACTTCACTGCCAGCAGAGGGAGTAGAAAGCAAACAGTAGACAGGAGAGCGCCCCCTTCTGGGCACAGTTCTATGCCCTGCCCTATGTCCTGCTCTTTAGCTGCTGCCCCTAGCACCCAACATCCACAAACTTTGCCACTTACTCCATGTTGCAGTATCTTCCTATCAGCTACTTCAAACCATATACAAAACCACAGCTTTATGGAAACTATATAAGGAGATCACATATATCACATAGATAATGAAGGGCAAACAGAGGAGATTGCACAGTCGCTGTACAACTTGATTGTATGCTGTGTAGTTACATTTATGACATCTTAACAGTACAGTATAGAAACAGACAGGGGTTCCCATAATTTCCCTCTCTATACGAATCTGAAATTAGACTTTAAGGGCTTCTTCCCACCATGGCAACATCCTGTGTTTTTGTTGCCATTTGTGTTGGCAAAGCATTACATTTTACCAAAAAATCTCCATTCTGGGTTTTAAAATGATTTTATTATTTGGAAAAAATACAAATAGTAAAAATAAATATAGGCACTTGTATAACATCCGCCAACCTACCAAATGTAACTATAAACTACATGCGGTACAAACATCCAACCTTCTGATATAGCTGTGCAAGGCAATTATTAATCCAATGTAAAAAAACAAGTTTACAAAACAAATCTCCCATTATTTTGGGTAAAGCTGTTATCTTTCCAGCCAGAAAAAAAATGATCGATCACAGTAGTATCGCTCCTGGGGTAACTCCTGGGGATAAGGAAGGGGGACACTTTTAAACTCAACATATGTAGGTAAATGACACTCCCCTGCCACAACCCCAAAAAATAAACTCCTATTTGTCTTTTTATTCAATAACATAATAATAAAGTGAATAACTTATTTTATAGAATAATGAGCATATGCACAGTATGGAACTAAGGTTTTTACCAGTTCTTTTTACTAACAACATAAGACTTATAATAATGCCAGCAATTAGAGTCTTACAGCCACTTTTTGCTGCTTCCTGACTCTTTAGTGAAACAGTGACCCCAGTAGAATTAACAACTAAAGAACAAAAAGGTGTTCTATTTTGTTCTAAATCTGAAGACAATTCTAATAAATGGGATATTTTATCTTTTTGATTATTTACACTGTGGTGCACTAAAAGAGACTACGTACAACACTATGGGGTCATATCACCCTTAACTGCGCAAGAAAGTCTGTGTTATGGATTTAAGCAAATAATCCAACATCAATGCTTGAATGACATAATACCAACCTAATCATCAACCACTATCTGAACAAATACATAGATGCGGTACTAATAATGTTTTGTCCTTCTGATGAAGTCTATTGGTGAAACGCCTTAAGGACTGTAAAAGTTATTGTCATTTTTTTTGCATTTTGCATATTTGGCACGGAAATTTTCCCTGTTGAGGAAAAAAAACCCTTTGGTAATATTAATATTAATACAATATTAGATCAATGTTAATACTGGAGAAACTATATACAGAAGAGTGAATGTACGATGTCACGTTATATAGGAATTCTGCACATGGGGCAGAGTGGTTCAGCATTGTCGCTGGCTGGTAATCTGCCTGGATTCAGCAGCTCAGTGCAATTTTTGCACCTTGTTCAGGCCATGTAGCAGAGGAGATGCTGAATGCTTCCAAAACTCATACCTGCCTATTAGAATGTTGGACATGAACACAGGCAAGTCTCAATACTGCAACAGACATATATCTCTCTGCCAGTCAAGGACATCAGTGTGTTGTAGGAGGACCTGGAGATCATAGCTAAGCGGGAGTGACGTCATGACACGTTGTATGGGCCGGCCATATTAGCACATCAACACCACCGATCACAACATCCTCACCACTTAGCCACTGCTGGCTGAGAGAATCCCCATTTAATGTCCAGCGCTGTGTAATATGTTGGGCTATATAAGAACTCTTTAATAATAATAATCATGTTGTTTATTATTTTTAAAAGTCTGGTGACACACAAATCTGATCATCCAAGTTGCTATACATATATTTAGAAAAATCTTCCCATTTATGGCTAGTCTAAATGTATGTCTAAAAATCATAAAACATACTCGGCCCATTTTGTTCAGTACATTGTAAAGCAGGGTGGTTATTCCTTATGACGTGGCTTGTGATGGCTTAGAAGCAGGTGTGTTTGTTTGCTCCATGTTGTGGTGTCACTGACTGCGTACACTCATACACAATGCATTGTATACTGTGTGATAATAATGTACAATAACACACACATCCAGTTTCACTCCACAAATTATTTGAAACTCAAATTATATCCCCAAATCTTGGAAGATTTACATAAATAGTAAAACCATGATTTTTTACTGATTCAACCCCCTTTTATTGTCCCATGTACTTTATACATTATATTATTATCATGGACCCTAACATTATTTTCACCACAGGCCAGATACCAGAGAAATAGGAGAGAGAGTGCACATATCCTTTTCCATAAAGGAATGGAACGCCTGCCATGCCTCTATTGGTCGTGTCTCTGCTGGGTAGATAAATTGTCCTGTCACCAGTGAGAACATTTTGGAGATAAAAAATGATTGAGTTGTCATTAGGAGAGGTGAGGGGAAATATTCCAATGGTTCCTGTGACAAATACCTAAAATGAATGTTTTCATTTTGGAGAGAATCTCTTTGACTTCCTGAGGTGCCATGCCAAGGCAATGCAGCTTCAACACGTGTTGCACTTGCAGTAATCGGCTCATTCAGAATGAACAGGCCGCCTCAATTCTGCTAACATTAGCGTGTTACACTGCAATACATACCAATGGGGCTCATGGCATGGGCGGACATCAGGGGGGCATGGTGTGCCACTCTACGAGGACCCCAAACCCTCTACATTGAACAGGAGGGCACAAGTCAGTTTGGAGGGGGGCGGGGGGGGCACTGTTGGCAACATCTACCACTGCCCTATGGCAAAGCAGCAAAAGTTTTATGGGGCCCCTTTTTATTAACTAGAAATACTGCACAAGCCCATAGCAGCCCCGCAGTGTGCCAAACACAGGGTAGCCAGGGTAACATGTGGGCAGCACGGTAGCTCAGTGGTTTGCACTCTGGACCAGGATACTATCTGCATGGAGTTTGTAGGTTCTCCCTGTGTTTCTATAAGCTTCCTCCCACATTCCAAAAACATGCAGTGAGGTTAATTTGCTTTCCCCAAATGACCCCAGACTGTACTTATGACATGACAATGACAGGGACATTATAGTGAGCCCCTTTATGGGACAGCTAGTGACATGACTATGGACTTTGTACAGCGCTGTGTAATAGGTTGCCGCTATATAAATACTGTGTAATAATAATAATAGCCACGTAAATAAACTGAGCTCATGCTACTACAGAGACCTTTCATTTGTTCTGTATCACACGCCATGCTTCTGGGAGAAGTAACCCTCGTCATGCCACTATTTATAACAAGGAAATAAAACTGAATCATTGGCGTGCCGCAGACACTTCGAGCTTCCCTATCTGAAGTAAATCCGTGCATGACGTCAGCGGGGGCTTGTCTGAGGCGGGTCCTTTCACGTGACCCGCCCTGTCAGAATACTGTGAGTGCATATGCGCAGTACGTACGGTGAGCGGCGGTGACGCGCAGAGGGGGCGGGCATCAGAACCTGATTTTCCTGTTTGCTTCACCACGTAAACTTCACATACGCGGCTAGGCCATTCCCTCCTGACCTACTGGGACAGCAGGAATGTAACTCCACCCTACCATGTGACTTGTAGCGTCATACTGACTCCCCGCCCCTCCCTTAAATAGGTCCATCCTAGCATCTGGTCCACGTCACACAGGGACATGCAGCTTGGCTTCCACGGAGACAGCACAGGGAAGGTACCTGACTGAGATGTGGTGACAGTGAGTTGTCATGGGCTGCCTGACACTGAGGGGATTTATTAGTATGGGGAAGGCAGCATGCAGGGCGAATAATGAATTGGAGTGGGTGAAAGTTGTGTGTGTAGTAAGTTCTGTATGAATGGGTAGGCTATACAGACATTTATATTTGGGGATTTATAGACAGCTGGGTATCCTAGCAATGCACCTTATACTTTTATCTAATGTTACCATGACTACACAATATGCTGACACCTGAGATCAGGAATAGGACAGATGTGTTGTCATCGCTGACCTAATACAGGCAAATTCACACCCACGGCATTGTCCAACCCTGCCACAGCGCCAGGACCAAGCAATGCTATGGATACAGATCACACCGCATGGAACTTAAATATAACACATGGGTAGGATGATATGACCAAACCATCACTTGTTACTAACATGCAATATGTGTAAAGAAACAAGGTGGTAAGACTTTTACTTGGTGCATGCTGCCTCCAGGGCATTGGTTCTAAGAGCTGTCACATCGGGGTAACTGAATTTTTTGTAGAATGGATATCGCTGCCCTTTAATCAACAACAACCTACCTGATCAATGATTTTTAGGGTGCAGCCATAGTCCTTCTATAAAGGCACCATTCACACTTGGGTTTTTACCGCAATGCATGGCGTTTCAGTTGTGTTCACTTTGAATGGCTCCCCAGCACCCTGTATGAGCAGCCAGCACATGGGGTCATACGTTTCAGTCCATTAATATGAACGAGCTGCCATAACTTGTTAATGCACCAAGAAGCAATACTAAAGTGTGAAATCGTCCTTTGATT
The DNA here is from genome assembly GCF_032062135.1 of Pyxicephalus adspersus. Classification (NCBI taxonomy): domain Eukaryota; kingdom Metazoa; phylum Chordata; class Amphibia; order Anura; family Pyxicephalidae; genus Pyxicephalus; species Pyxicephalus adspersus. The sequence goes on along the minus strand of NC_092865.1, from coordinate 34,038,058 downwards.
TTAGACATCGGTAAAATCACAATAGAAACTAGGGACGCTGCGTGCAATTTTTTTACCAAAAGATAAACCATCGCAGAATGGATCCTGATCTGTTGCTATAAAAACTGATTAAAATTCTGCTTACATTGAATATGCTTGTGAATGTGAGTTTTGCAGCGGGGTTATATAAGAGTTTGGTTATATTGAATGTTTAGAATCTGGAAGGGTGGCAAAGAGTTATTCTCATCTTGGAGATGGAAATGATTAAAATGTCTCCCTCCCTTCAGACACTTGGGAAGTGAACTATGGCTATGGACAAACTACGTCAATGTGTGTCTAAGGCTGGCCAGAGCCATGTGTTGCAATTCTGGGATGAGCTGTCAGAAATCCAGCGTTCTCACTTGTTGGAGGAGTTGAAGGACTTGGACTTTTCAGAATTAAATGGATTCTTCCATAGAGCTATGGATGCATTTTCTGCTTCATCTTCACAAGAAAAAGTCGATGCCAGGATGGAGGCCGTACCTCAAGAAGTGTTTGGCAGTGTTACAAGAGACCGAGAGCATCTTCAGCAATGGGAAGCTCAAGGTAAAAGGTCCCTACTGGAAAGGTTCTACCTCTACCTAAAGAAAAGTGACGGGAAATACACAATTTTACAAATGTCAAAAGGAGGGTGTGGGGGTAATTCAGTGGTGATGGCTGTTCTGTGACAGCTGAAGGGGTTTTGGGGACAAATCACAAAACCATTACCATGGTTATTCGCTTGCTCAAGAACACCTTGCAGTTTTAAAAAAAATGATAATATTCAGTATGTAATATTCATATAATTGTTTCTTGGCCTTTTTAACATGGGGAGAGGACCCCTTGAAATAACTTTCAGGTCTTCAGGGAAACCCTTCTGTAATTACTAAAATCCCAGCTCACAATACGTGTGGTGGTCAGTAGGAAGAATTCCTTTTACATTGCTGGCCCGGGGGGAAGAATGTCACCTCTACAGATTGACAAAAAGTTGGTGGTGTTAGTGGGAACTGGCACGGGTTGTTCATTGCTCAAGGAACCCCTAGCAACCTCTGGAGGGATCATGGTTGACAAACACTGTTTTAGATTAATGCAGTGATCTATTTAAAATAGCGGTTCACTTTGTACTAACTAATCTAGTTTTTTTTTCAGGTTTTAATCAGATTGCAGATGGTAAAGTAGCCGTTCTACTGCTAGCTGGCGGGCAGGGAACTCGTCTAGGGGTGTCATACCCAAAGGGTATGTATGATGTTGGACTGCCCTCTCACAAAAGTCTCTTCCAAATACAAGCTGAGCGAATCCTAAAGCTGCAAAAATTGGCAAAGGAACAACATGGGAAGGACTGTGTTATTCCTTGGTAAGAATGGGATAAGATGATTGCTCACCATATGAGGTTTTCATGATTAATGTATCTGGTTTGATTTCCTAACACTTTAGGGACATTTTATGATAACTTAAGCAAATAAGTAATAAATGTTGCCGATATGAATAATCATATTTGGGAATAAACATTGAAATCTGGCCAATGGCTTTGTGAGGCACCATCTCTCTACTTTTTTTTGTTGTTTGTTTGTTATTGAGTCTTCTTGCATTGTGACAAAGTTTGTTCTTGTTAGAATGCTTTTATATTTAGAGAATAATAAAAACATTGGGGCACGCTGTTATACCTTGTCTTTGTCTGCCATATTTGACAACAAGCAACTAGTGGAAAAATTGTTCAGTAGGTGATTAGGTGACTCTCTTGTGTGATGTGATGAGATAGATGTGATAGAATGCCGTGTGTATAATAATAATAAAATGTAATGTTGTATTTTGTATAATAACTCCAACACCTATAATGTAAGCAGTTAGCATGTGCCTGGTATACTTACAAAATGTCTACTAGATGATGGAAGCATTAGTTTTCTCTCCAGTATTTTTTCGATTCTACCCACAGGTGATTACATACAATTTATCTAAAGGTAATAATAAATTGAGAAAATCACAGCTGTATGGTTTAAAAAAAAATAACTTGTATCTCTGCTTGTTTTGTACTGTTTTTAAAACCTTCTGCTCCCTCTCCATGTGCAAGGTGACCGGTCTTGTATCAGCCCACTCCCATAGTTTTCTGCAGACCGCTTGTGAACCTGCTCAGCCCCCCTTCAGCTAAGCTATCTGCATAGATATGTTATGTGCAGCACATTGATAATGGCACCACTAATTTTAGATGGTGATAACTGGGTTTGTAAAGGCAATTGGCACTTACAAAGTGGACTCCTGTGTGGCAAGTCAAGAATACCAAGGGTCCAAAAATGTGCAAATATTTCTCCAAACAGAATATCAGGATTGATACCAAGAGTAGAAAGAAGGATGTTTTCAGCTGGTGCATGCTGAATGTGTTCTTCATTAATATACCTTCATGTAAAGGAAGAGTTTTTAAACACATGTAATACTTGTCATTTGATAACCAACTTTTAAAGGCTAAATAGGGCATCCTAATCAAAGCATAATATCAGAAATTTTGTTCTGGATTGGCTACTTAAAGTATGATAGTGGAACTCTTGGTAGATATAAAAGATGCAAGTAAGGTGGCTCCATAATCACTGAAACATCACTGCTTTTACATTATCCATAGATTTTAGGTATAGATACTGCTTGTATAAAGTAGAATCTTCATAACATAAAAGGTTGGAATGTATAGATATTTCATATGATATATTTTATACAGATACAAACATTCATTATTCTGATTCCAAAGTATTTTTCCCCGCACTAAATGCAATTATTTAAATTTTACAGGTATATAATGACAAGTGGCCGTACTATGGAATCTACCCATGATTTCTTTAGGAAACACCATTACTTTGGCTTAGAAGAAGGAAACATTATCCTTTTCCAGCAGGGGATGCTACCAGCAATGAGTTTTGAGGGGAAAGTACTTATGGAGGAGAAGGGCAAACTATCAATGGCTCCAGGTTAGGTTGTTAAATGATACTGCAATCCTTTGGCAGCTCCTATAGAAGTAACATTTGCTAACCATCTGCCAATCTTTTTTGCAGATGGTAACGGAGGACTTTATAGAGCCTTAGGTGCACATGGCGTGCTGAAGGACATGGAAAAGAGAGGAATTGAGTACATTCATGTATACTGTGTTGATAACATCCTAGTAAAGGTGGCTGATCCAGTGTTTATTGGATTCTGCGTAAGCAAGGAGGCAGACTGTGGAGCCAAAGTAAGAAATCGTCATTTTTAATTTGGGTGTTTTATGACCACACTAAAATGAACATTATTAAGTGACCATTCTGCAACATTCTTTTACATAATAAAATATTTGTCTCTAGATCTGCAAAGGTTTGACAGTAGTCAGTTTCTGTTGAGTTAAATGGCAGTGCTTTTACCACACATATCTAAAAATCCCTTAATTTAATTCCCTTAGGTTAATTAGAATTATTCATCTAAATGACTAGCTTTGAGAAGTCTAAGAAGATAAACTGTCAACATTTAATGCTTCCAAAGGCCAAACTTACTTTGAATTTCTAGTTCAGATATGGGAAACTGGTGGCATCCTATTCACCAATGAATATAGCCCCTTCACATCTGCACAAATCATCTGTTGTTTTCCAGAGTGCTGAAGGAGCTCTTCAAATCTGGGGAGCTGTAGTATGTAAATACTAACTGATGATCATATGATCTCTGGTCTTGTAACCTTTTACTTGCTAGTTTTAGCAACTCACAAGGGTGGGAGAGTAGGCCAGGTTGTGGCTGTAAAAGCTTTGGTCTCACACAACAGATATCAGGAGCTTTCCTCTGGTAGTAGTAATTTACTGAGTGACGTCTACATTACTGTCTTATGAAATATTTCCTTCTGTGTTACCTTAGGTAGTAGAGAAGATGAATCCAACGGAACCCGTGGGTGTAGTTTGCCGAGTAGATGGTGTGTACCAGGTTGTGGAATACAGTGAGATCACACTGGCCACAGCACAAAAGAGGAGTACAGATGGAAGACTTATGTACAATGCTGGAAACATCGCCAACCACTTTTTCACAAGACAGTTCCTGCAGCAAGTGGTGGAGTAAGTGACCATAAAGTTATAGATGTAGGCATGAAAAGAGGAAACTCTTAAAGTCTTAACCTTTTATAAAAGTGATAGCTGGTGAAGGCTATCTCTCAATTGTTCTAATGTCTTGTAGGGTCCACGAGCCTCAGCTGCAGCACCATGTTGCAGTGAAGAAAATACCTCATGTGGACACACATGGTGTATTAATTCACCCAGATAAACCTAATGGAATAAAGATGGAGAAGTTTGTCTTCGACATTTTCCAGTTTGCCAAGTGGGTACACATGTGGAAAACACATCTAGGTTCTCGTATCATGCATTTGGCCTGTGACAATATTGTGTTATGTTTCCGTTTTCTTGCACACATATTTTGGGAGTATACAGTTAATGTCTTTTCATCCACAGGAAGTTTGTTGTGTTTGAAGTTTTACGTGAGGAGGAGTTCTCCCCTTTGAAAAATGCAGATAGCCAAAATGGAAAGGACAACCCCAGTACTGCTCGCCATGCACTTATGTCATTACATCATTGCTGGGTCCTTAATGCTGGTGGACACTTTGTGGATGAGAATGGTACCTGGATCCCTGCAATTCCTCTGTAAGTACCTTCCCTAGCTTGTTATGTGATTTGGTAATAGACTAGGCATTTTTTGTAGCTATACTTTTAACAACGCTTAGAGAGTCCATAAATGTTGTCCTTTGAACAATTAGGTGAACACATCACCCAGGTCCGCATACTTTATAGGCAAAAAAAACTACAACAATTTTTTTAATGACAAGTTAAGAACTGGTGTTATTGGACCTAATTTATTACACATCATTTACTTAAAGACCATTATAAAACTGTGAGGCAAGTTGGTGTACAGTGGTCCTTTTAGGGATATCATTGTGGTGCAATGCTTCTCATGACATTCACCATTGTGGTAAAGTCAGCAGAGATTTCCCTTGCAGAATTTTAGATGACAAATTGTTTGAGCAGTGCAGATATGTGTAACGTATTTGCATGTTAGAAAAGAACGAGAGACCTGTATAGTGGGTTGTAAATCTTGTGTATCTGCCCAATGAGGGGCTTACCGTGAAAAAAGTTTTAGGTTTGTCATTTTTTAAAAATTAAAAAATGGCTAAAAGTATGGAAGGCACCACTAGATGTGTTGAATGAAATGTGGTAAGCGAAAATCAGTGTAGGGCTTGCTAATTTGGGTAATGTGGTAATTTAGTTAGGTCCTTATATTACATAGTTTTAATAGGTAGATTGTATGGTCTGTTACTTGTTTAGATGAGCTGACAGCAACCCACATAATTTGTCATAATCTAAGGATTTTTTTTATCAGAAAATGTTAGGCTGACCTACTGCCAATACTTCTAAGTCACTGACCTGGAATATATTCAGATCAGGAAAGGCAGAGATGTCATCTGCATAGTTATTGGTTGGTTACTAAGAAAGTATTACCAGCTGGTTAGTATTGGCAACCTTTTGTTTCCTTTTTTCCCTCACGACAATTCATTTTACACTAAATCTTCCTTATGACCCCTACTGTCTTTTTGAAAAAGTTACCATTATGATGCAGACTTGACCTAGCTGTCACCACCCTGCCACTGTTCAGTTTCCAGGGTTCCAGGAGTCTGTGAATTAATATACTTGCAAAGGTTTTCAGCCATAGAATAATTGAAGGAGGGGATCTGATGAGGATTTTAGTTTTAAATTAAGTTGGTCAGATCTAATTTGTAAGGAAATTGATGCAAAGTCCTTATCCTAGTACAAAGTTTATATAAACATTAAATGTAGTGATATCTGAAGCTTCACTGATAGAACCATTGCAGATCTATTGGATTTTAAATGGCTACTAATTTAGATGCTTTTGAATGACTGATACATTCTGTATTTCTGCTGGTTTCTTTCAGTGAAGCATGTGGTTACTAATCAGCAGATCTGCATGATCTTTACTCTTCCTTGCTTGTTATCTCCTCTAGTTCTATGTACTGTTTAGCTTAACAGAGGAGTGGCCTTTATCTCTCAGCTTCCTGATTATATACCACTTTACATAACCTTTTTTCCTTTTTTTCCAGCATGCAGGATGCTGGTGATGTGCCCATTCAGTGTGAGATTTCGCCACTTGTTTCATATGCTGGAGAGGTAAGCTCTGAAATGTACCCTTAAATTAGGCTACTCAATGATATAAAATAATGCTTGTTATACAAGTGTGGGTTTTCCAGAAACACAATCTAGGCTAGAAATATGCACACCACATGATGGGGTGGCCAATGATATTAGGCATAGAAAGTAAACCAGCAAATTTTGTACAATAGTTATATTATCAGTAGATGGAAACTTTCTGAAGGCCTATTTGCAAATGGTCAACAAATTCAAGCTGTATATCCCAGCCCGGCCAATCAAGATGGCTAAGGATCCAAACAAGGAAGAGAAGAAAGAAGATGATGATGAAATGGGGACAAATGAGTATAAAAAGGACCAAATTTAAATAGCACACATGTGCAGTGGTCCCACTCATCCAACCTTAACTTTATAAAATCGGACACTTGTCTTGTTGCAGACTTGCACTACGTTCAGCTTTTATAAATATTTTCCTGAGGTGGCTAGGTGCGGTACTTAGCAAACAGGAGGTAGTTTTGTGCTGTATTTGCTACCTGAGCGTAAACTTATTTACTGACTGGTAGCCCCAAAAAGTCCATCGCCTGTCCTATACCTGTAACGGTCCGCGTGTGGCTGCACACAAAGCTGGTACGCTGGAGCTCTTTTATTTACTTCTATAAGTCATGGAGGTTAAGGTCTGCATTTTCTACTTGGAATATGTGTTAGTTTGGGGAAAAGGTGGTGCTTTGTACATTTTTTGTTATATATAAGAGCATTGATTGATTGGCCTCTTTCATGTCAGAACCTACTCTTCTCTTCCTATACCAGTCGATGAGCATTGGATAGCCCCATAAAAGTGGGTGTAGTTTAGGAGGTCACTTGAATCTGTAAGTAAGAACTGTGAATGATCCCTGAAGCATCTCAAACTGCTCTGGAAGCTACTTTTTAAAACAAGCTCATTGATACAGGTCCTAACTGCAATCTCCTTTACAACTCATTTCCATGTGGGCTCCACCTAGTCTGTACCCAGATATGTCTAGCTATGATGTGCAAATATTTCAGCTTCCACATGGGAACTTCCCTCTAAACAGTTGTAACCAACAAATAATAACTAATCTCTGATTTCTTAAGAATGATTGTGTAATGACAGCACTACTGCTTTGCTTTTTATTGGTATTTAAACTGTTAATGAGTCAGCAATGGAAGTTGTCAGGAAAGGCATATTAAGACATAGACAGTAGGGTTACGTGACTGACATAAGAAAAACAAGCAATTGTAATCCTATTATTAGGTATACTGCTCATTTTTCTGTTACCTTACTGTTCTCTCATTGACATCTGCTTGTATTGGGGTTGCTGGTAATCAGGTTATGTTTAGCACTTCAATTTTCTTACTAGTTAGAGACTGATAATTGATGCTATTGTACATTGTCCTAACATCTGAACCCTGCCTTTGCAGGTGGTGTAGTGTAATGAATTGCTTGACATTTCTGTCTTGTTTTGAAGTTTCATTTCTCCATTAAAGTGGTCAGTTTAGTGTGAATTAAAACTTTGTGTTCTCTGACCTTGACTTTGCTATTTTGTCAGGGCAGAAAGCCAAACTGACTTGTATTATGGTTTAGATGAAAGAAAAGTTAAAACAGCTGTATTTTATTATGAAATATCTTCTGAAATAGAACAGACAATATAAAAAAAGCTTCAACAAATGCATCCTGCCTAATTTGTGGGCTTTATGTGTACCAATCTGACACGAGTAGGTCTGTTTATCTTTCCAGTAACCAAGATATTTTCATTTCTAACTTTTTTTTTTCTCTTCTCAATCAGGGACTGGAGCCCTATGTGAAGAACAAGGAATTTCACGCACCTCTTACAATAGATGAAAATGGCATCCACCAGTCGGTGAGGAATGGCCTCTAGGAGCTTCTTCCTTCCTCTGCATCTACATACTCACACATATTTATGGTGGGGAACCATGGGGCAAAATAATAGGTACTTGAAAAATTATACTTATGGGTCTCTCTTCTCCGTCTCAGACATTGCAGGACATTTTAGCCACATTTTAAAATGCCAAATTTTGGGAGTACGTATTTATAGTGGACGTAGTATGAAGGGAAATGAACTATTTTTTTAATCCTGTATATAGCATGCTATTGTACATTTACAGTTTTATTTTGATGGTACTGTGATCTTTTTATTTTTTTTTTCTCCTATGTTTGTGTATCAAATTATAAACAGAAATATTCTTTCAAAAAGAAAATAAAACTTTTGAAGTCAAAAATGTTGTATTTCTTCAGCCAGGTTTATAAGAGAAAACTTGAATACTGTAAAGCCTACTTAATGACACAAAAATAGATGTTGTACAATCAGCCTTTGGTATTATAATCTCTTCTCCACTTCCTAGTTACAGCAGTTCTGCAGTCTCAGTTTGACTGCAGAGTTCAGTAGGTACAAGAGATGGACACTCTGTAATCAGCATTCAGTAACATTCACAACATCTGATACTCCCTTTCATCCTTTGCAATACAAATCTGAGTGAAGATGGGTAGGGAAGTTTGTTTTCATTCATTTCCAAGCAACATTCAGTAACTATTCCTAATATACAAGGGTGGGTGACATCTATTAGACTTTAAAGGATTTAATAAAAAAATATAGCTGAGCTTCCTCAAAAATACTTGTTGCCTAGTTCTGCTGATTTTTTTTTTGAGCATTACTAAATCCTGGAAAAGCGTGCATATCAGGTTTGGGCTTCCATGAATACATCATATAATCCCAGTAATAAACTTGCGCTCCAAGGATATAGAAAAAAAAGCCCAATTCTTGCACATTAACAGTAATAAAATACAAAAGGAATCGCCAGTATCTGGATTACCTGTTCACTGGATATATGCTTGTTCAGGGTGTGTGATTTATATCAACAACGGCATTGATTTTGCAGCCAGTCAGCCGAGATTTTCAGGACTTTTGCAATGACAGTGTATCAATTCATTTATTTCCTGACCTTTTCTCCTTTAAATCAATATTGAAATGTAGCGAAAGACCACAGTGAATCCAAGCAAACTTAAATAATTCCTCAAATGACCAGAAAAGGGTTGTACTAAAAGCATTCTTATACTGGATACTTCATTGAGATGCACCCTGTTTGCCATAAGAAGCCTCACTGGGACCATTAAGAGGAATTGGATTGTTGAATTACTTCCCTTATTACCACTGGTTTAAGCACCTCTCTTGGTTTTCATTCTAAAATATATCCAAACGCAGAAGGAAGAAGTTTAATATATTGAAGCTAACCAGTCCTTGGTTGTGGTAGCTGCACTTGTATTCATTTTTAGCAAGTACAGAAAATACCTGTTTATTTTGCCAAAGAATGCAGTGTCCCCATCACTTTATGTGAGCTGATCCATCGATCCCTTCAGAGGTTTTCTGGATCGGTCCCACATCATGCTGGTATCTGGGCGCCGCCATCTTCTTTGCTCCGTCTTCTGCCTACATCACCTGATCTCCCGCTGCAGAACTGAGATCCGGTGACAGAGATTGGGGGGACGGCTAATCTTACTGCACATGCCAGAGATATGCATTTTATTTTTTCCTATTGAAGAAAAAGCCAGAGGCCTCCTGAGATGCATGATGTATGTATCTCAGAAGGCTCTGCACTCCTAATCAGTCTTTATTGGCGCAACAATAAATACAAAAAGGGAAGGGCTTAAAAAAAAATAAATAAATAAAAAAAAAAAAAAGGTTTTCAAACCCCCTCCCCCCCAAAAAAAGGCAATTTTTACCTTATGCAAAAGGGTTGTCTACCCTTTTATGTAAGGTACAAAATTTAGTTTGGGTCCTTTTTAAATGCTACCTGTGGTGATAGAAACTTTGCTGTTGCTAAAATGCTGCAGCAGGATCAGGGCTGGGATACTGATCGGTGACTGAACAGGTTGACAAGGCAAGATGACAGCTCAAGAACCCCCGCACCTTTAAAAGTATCTGAAGCCAAGCTTTTTCTTTATTAGTTTGGGATAATAAATGTAAAACACTTTTTTGTGCTGTTCCCTGTTGGGGATTTATTTCACTTCCTTTCCTGAAGATACAGCAGGTAAAAATAAACATTAAGAAAAATCCTCTCCTAATGAAGTCCTGATCCGGTAACCACTAAGGCAGATTTTGAGTGGATTGGACTTTTCACTTCCTCCCCAGTGGTGTGTTTAACCCTGGTTAGAATATCCAAAACCCTGATACCCCACACCAGCCCCTACAAAGCTGCTGAACATTTCCTCCATCTTTTATGCCCTGAACTAGTGTTTCCAGATGTGATACAAAGCTGGATCTCTGGAGGTGAAATGTAAGAACCAAATAGCTGGTCCCTACATATTTGATAATGGGCTTATTTTTCCCTAGAGGGTAGTTTTTCTTTGGGGTGTAGGATATCATCAGTGCATATTCTAAACTAGGCCCCACTCTATATCCCCATGCCCATACACACTATAATGATTGTATTGGTGCAGCAAAGATATAGAAGATTATTTCGGACCTGGTACTAGTGCTAAGACTTTCCTTTCATACATTTGCTGCAATCTGTACTCATACTAAATGGATCGTCTACGATGACCTTCTAAACATGATGTCCCTTTACTCTAGAATACGTCTATATAAACAATAAAACATAGGGATAAAAATGAGGTAGAAGGCAGTGTTTCATGTTCATTCTCGATCCTTTATGAATCAGAGAAGTAGGTTAAAGGTTCCGCTTTATATGGGGCCAGAGTGAGAACATTGTAATCACATGTGTTTCTGATTATACTGGGGGAGGGAAGTGTTGTAGCCAGGGAATCCTTAATGAATAAACTATATCTAATCTCATACTGGGGGACTGGAAAGCAAACTGAATACACTGACTTACTTACAAACGTTACATTTCCAGTACAGGAACTGCTTCTGTCTTACTACTTACATCCCCTAAGCAAGTTATTTATTGGATTAGTGTCTCTGCTCCTTCGCATTGTCCAGCTTCTCATGCCAATTGTTCACCAGTAGTATGGCTATTGGCCTTTAAAACAGGCAAAAAAAAATAGTAGTTCTTATTCGGTTTACTTTAGAAGTCAAAGCTTTATTGTAGGTAGAACGGCTGATCTCAAAAATAAATTCCAAAGTACACCTAAGACAGGGCTGTCCGATAACAGTCCTTAGGGGCCAGGATCCACACATTTTTAGTATTTTTCTAACAACAGTAAGTTTAGTAAAGAGCTTTACAAAAAGAAATCCTCCTGTGTATGTGGCCCTCGAGGACTGGACTTGGACAGCTAATGGGTGTATCATTCTTATCGTTGTCCCTAAAGTAACATTCTAGATATTGTGAGAAATGAAAAGATGTCATGACACAAATTAATGTCCATGGGGCTCACAAATCTGAGACAGTCCGCCCTGTACTTGGAGAGATTTATGTAACCATTAATCATAGGGCGATACCAGACACAGCTTTTCCGTGTTGCTCATTTCTGAGCTGAATCACAGATTGGCAAAGTCTGTTTCTTAAATGCTCCTAGAACGAATTGTGATAACTAAATTACAGAAATTTGTAGCTCAGTGAATTTGTGCAGTGTTTATATCAACAACAAGCAAACCAGTGACAGTGGCTCTTCATTCACACCGATAACTTAGATACAAAATTCTAAAGAAGAGCAATTTCTTTTAGAACATACCAGCCTAATGATGTAGCACTAGTTTACTTATAGAAGTGACAAATCACTTCCTCCTGACAAATCACCAGCAACTATATAATATAAATGATGAACATTTGTGAGTATATGTTGTTACAAAATTGTTAATATGACACGGCCCTTATTCATCATGAGAGGAAAATGATGTGCTGACGGTGAAGTCCGTATCAACCAAGCAGCTTCATTATAGTCATCAGGATGGTTGTCATTATTAACTGCAGTTGCACAGACAGTTGTCCTAATAAATATTTAGCTTCAGGATTCTATAAAAGGAATTTATAGTAATTTGGTACATATTTTTTTAGGTTTGGTATTATATTATGAACTAAAAATATTTATCAAAATGATAAGTGGATCTGCTGATGTAGACCAACCCCAATCCTTCAAGCAATAGAGATGAACAATGGCAAACTTGTTTGAAGTCCAACATATATGACAACCATGGGTCCCCCATAGACAGAGGAGAGGTAAGAGATAAAGAAACAGGAAGGGGTCTGTTTGCAAGAGGACAATGTAAAAGTAAGGGGAAAAATAAATGTAGCCACTACATCCAAGGAAAACAAAAATTTATCAGGAAGGGGGGAATATACAAATATTTTAAAAATAATCAAGATCAGACCATCAGCTTTTGTAAAGGTTTTATTGTGCAGTGTATGTATGAAAGATTATAAAGTACTTTGCTATAAAATATAAATAGAGTATGTGTTCTCTCTAGTTAAAAATCAGTAGATATATATGGTATTACATAGTAACTTTGATAAAAAAAAAGTTTACAATATGTGTACAATGATATATTACCCTTCAGTTCTCACAGTTTTCCACATCTCTTATCATCACATGGTCCCGCCAATGTGCAATGCAGAGTGCTAGAGCTATAATGAGCACCAGTGACAGGGGGCCTATGAACAGGCAGATTGAAATAAAAAATATATTCACAAATTTCCAAGGAAAATATTCTCATGTGCACAGCTACAGCTGTATATTACTCTACAAACATAATGGAAGTCGTTCACTCATAACTAGGACTGCTCAAATTTTGGATTCAGATTATCCAAATCCAAACAACTGTGAGATGGTGGTTTACATAGCAAGGGGTTCACCACCAGCGTAACGGCCAAGAGCCCATTGTGTAGGCAAACAGGGAGCAGCTTTCTATAGAATCCCTGCAGTATCACCTTTAATGACCATTGGCAGTTCACAGCTCCAGACATCCACCACTAAGTACAACTGTATACATGACCAGTTATGTGAAATTGCCTGAAGCCATACTCCCCTCATTTAGTGTTCTCATTACAGTAAATTTCAGCCCACAACTACTAATTACATTTTGATTGGAGGGTAATGGGTGCAGCCTGTTTAGAAAGTTCCTCCAACATTTTCCCCCCTTGCAGTTTGTGCTGATGCCTGGTTTTCACAATTCTCCAAAGAGGCGACAATGTATACAGGGAGGGGATGAGATGTTTCTTCTCAATTTGTTAGTGCTTAGATATATAACAAGACACATACATATATAAAACACATACTAAAATTCCTTCATGTGTTCACATTTTATCTAAAACAATAATCTTTTGTCAGTTTAACAAAATAAAAAAATCACAGTTTATAGATTTAGAAAGCAACAAAACTGCTTAAGAGGAATGTCTATAAAAAAGATTTTACTGAGATGTAAAAGATTCCTGAACCATTTTCATCGAACCTGTAAAATCTAAACTGGAAAAATCAGTTAGGACCTCATCAGGGGACCTCATCACTATAGAAATATGTAAAAGCAAGCCATATGTGTAAAAGGAGGAGGTAAACTTCTCCTTTCTCTGATGCGAAATCTGCTGAATCCTGAAGGAAAGCTGACACTTCCAGGAGTGTCAAATCCCTTAAGGCCTCAACCCCACTACTGTATTCTGTAATGGGTGGAGGTTACAGGGGGGACCAGTGAGAGCTGTGGGGGGTTTTCCTTTGGATTTCCCCAAAAGATTTTTCAGCAATGAGGTCATGTTCAGCAGTGGGGGCACCAAGACCAATATCTGCTGTCTTCTTATGAAGCTTTAGCTTGCTTTTAAAGTTTTTATTTATTGCAACAGTGTCACTTTATAGGAGACAACAGGCAAAAAAATGTATTTAAATATAAGAATAAAAATCCCTGAAAAGGTAATTCAGCTATTTCATCACTTTCATTGTTGTAGCAGAATGGAGTAAAAAAAAAAAAAAGCTTTACAGTACTCTCAGGGACTGAAGGCAGCACACCGGCAAGACTAAGGCAAGGCCGGACTTTTCACCTAATAGAGGGCTCGTCCGTCAGTGTAAATAATTGAAAATGATGGAAACATCCACAGCAAGGAGTCACACCAGTACAAGAGCAAAATGTGAACTGCAGGATCTTTTCACAGCAGTGACTATAAAGCCTAACCCCATGAGATACCCAGATATTGTGAGGACTAAATGTTCATTTATGACTGGGGGGATGTAGAGAGTAAGTCTAATACCTAGTTCTTCCATAAGTCAATCTATGTAGGGTTGCAAAGCAATTGTCCTGCAGTTTCTGAGGCCCACCCACAACCTTGAGGTAAGATGGAAAGGAAGGATGGGCCTCTAAGGGAACGAGGGATGAGGTAAGTCAATTTGTTTTTTATTTTCCCTGTAGGCATAAATGAGCATTTATCCCTTGGTACAGGGTTAGTTTCACTTCTTTAAGCACAAATATGGAGTTACTGTTGTATTTGTTTTTGTGTGAGCTCCTGGTGCAATTTTTTGTTCATAAAGTATATAAATAGCAAAAATACTATCCCCCCATTTTGAATTGTGTATAGAAGGGTTGGATCCTCAGTCAAGTTTTATTGCTATCAATCTTTGGAGGCTCATGCTCTTTATTTGCTCTGGTAAATATTGTATCTGAGAAAAGCAGGCCACCAACACTAGAGGTAATGTGAAATCTGCCAGTAGAAAACAGGGAATTCCTCTCACTTTGTAGATATCTTCACTTCCTGTTACATCCTTCATACAGGGACGAAGAAACATTTCCACAATAGGTCACAGAGTGTCTACCATTCCTGCATGTATACTGAGCAAAATGGCTGCCCAATGTACATATCTAATGAACAGAACTTTCTGCCCGATGTACATCTGATGAAAAAAATGTGGCTTCCACTATGTACCAATAAAAATACAATCTATACATAGGAAACGGCAACACATAGCATTTTTTTACATCAAGCTGGTCCCAAACATGTTACTCTAATAAACACTGATCATTTTTTACATTCCTTTTAAACTATGTTTTAAACAAATCAAATATCTGGAAATTGCTTTATCACCTCCATATGCCAATGATTGGTAACATTGATCCCGTCTGGCATGCGGCATTTTGGTTGGAGGACACTCCTTGATAGCAGAATTGCAGACTTGAATGATCATTTGTCACTGTGTCCCCAGGCAGCATGAAAACTAGAACAATAGTTACTGGGAACGTACAAAGCCAGTTGGGTGAGTTAACCAGCAGCTGATTGTAACTCTAACATACTGCAGGCACCTAATCCTGCCACTCCTGATGAATGCACATTATCTGTCATCACAGAGATTACGTAGAAGTCAGTGTTCAACCCAAATTTTTTATAATCTGGGTGGGAAGAAAAAGTAGGCAGGTGGCAGCCTCTGTACTGTCACCCAACTCTTCAGTAACCACCTAAAAACAGCCAGATGGTTACTGAAATGTGCCGGGTGATGCACCCAGCTACAAGAGGCTGGGGAGAACACTGGAAGTGAATGATAATCACATTGAAATGATTCCATAGAACACATATCACACATTTAAAATGTAGAATATACAAACTGAACATGTTTGCTTGACATACAGAGTATTTGAAAATCATTTTGAAAATGTAAAAACTTGAAAATCATGTTTTACCACATTCTTCCCTTAAAGAGATACAAGGCAAACTGACAATCAAGTAAATTTTCCCCACTGACCGAGCAGCACCAAATCCCATAATTTTGGCTCTCTTACAGAGTATTCATATTTCTCAAAAGAACATTTAAAGATAACAAAGGCTTTTTGTTTTGCAGTTTTAGTATTGAATTGAGTAGGGAACAATACATTCCCTAAAATGCATGATGTGATCTGCTCCATTATAGACATAACTATTTCGGCCTTTTCATCCACTGTGGTAATATAAAAAAAAAAAACAGAAATGTACAGCTTGAGCTTCACATCTGCCACACAGATGACCAGAACTACCTGAAAACAGCACAAAACATGCACTGCAATACCAGCGGGACCCTTCTCTTTACATGAAATATATGTGTTTTGGCAGCAATCATTTCTCTTGGAAAATTTAGAGAAAAAAAAGGAGAGGAAAGAGTGATGAGTCCCATTGCCCTGCATATTTTGTGCGCATGCATAAATAGGTAAAGAGTTCCTAACCCTTAAAGTGTTTGATACACATGTATTTATCTATATAGGTCTGGTAAAAAAAATTACCAGCACTGTCGTTAGTCATCCCTGGTTCTAAAGCCTTGTACACAATATTTTTCTGTTGCTGGAAAAGATAGTTTGTGATCATGATTGAGGGCACCCTGCTAGCTCTCCTCCATAGAAATACAGCGGTTGTTCCCAAGGATTCACCAGAATTAATTGATGAATTGCTTTCGCCTGAGACCATCATGATATTGGACGACAATCTAGTGTGTGTATGTAGTTTAAGGACTACAAAACCATCTCCCTCTCTTTAGTTTATGGAAATGTTGATAGGGGGAGAGGCAGTTATTCTGTAATCCCAGGGTGGCTATTTTGCTCTTTGAATATGCAATTTCACAGCATTAAAATAAGGTCTCACTGTTTATTAAACATCATTTGTGAAGAATTGTCTCAAGCCGCCCTTTGTTGAACCAAGTCATAATGGAGCACAAGGACAATTTTGCCTGATTGCTGGGGGTGAACAAAAACTACCACAAAACTGCTAATGTCTTGCCATTTCTGACTGGGCTGCTAGTTATAAAATGAAGTTATTTGTAGGGTGTAGATGTCCTCACCTATTTCCTGTTCAGAATTCCAAAGACAGATGATCCGGTCAGCCTTTCTTTAGCTTGGCTGGCAGCTAACATCAACTGGGCGGATAGGCACATGCTAAAACAATGCAACTTACTTAATATTAAGGAATCGTGTGGATACAACAGTGTACAAATATTTTGTGGTGGAATAAAAGGTTTACACCAAAATGTTATAACCTTTTACTAGGGAACCATCCAGTCAATTAAAAATGAATTTTTTTTTGCATTTATGACACACAAACCCATCAGGGCATATCTTGCAGTCCATATTTCCGCAGAATGTGGAAATGGGGAGCAATGTGGAAACAGAGCAACAATAACCACAGGATTGACCACAGGGTGGAAGAACCTTTTGGTTGTCCAGTGGTCATGTTGGTAGAATTGATTGTACTCTTTTACAGCTACTAAACAAGTTTAAAAACTAGCTAGCAATTATCATTTGAAGCCCAAGGGTATCTTAAGGCAACATGTGATTTAATGGTCACTTGGTATAAATATTTATACATATTATATATAAATAATATATATATATAAATATTTAGTCAAGTGATCTATTTGTTAAAAAAAACAATAATTGTATTGGTATTGCTAGTACACCTGCCTGCAATCCATTCTTATATTATCTTCCCACAGCTACCTGCACTGCAGATATAGGACTGACAACGGGGATGAACACATTATGATCTATTCTTGTACAGAGAAGTCGAATACAGATTTTTTCAATATTTTTAGCCCTAAAGAAGCCTTAAAATATTTTCCGGGGAACACCTAAAAAACCATTTATTTGGAGGTCAACTGGAAAAAAAGGCCTTATTAGTGGCCAGTGGAAAAAATGCCCCTCCCCCCCACACACACCTACAGTGTTTAGAGTACTACCCCTATAGGCACCTATACACATCATTAGAAACATGCAGCAAGCAAGAGTTGTTGGCCCCAGATCATCAAATGGGAGGCCTAGAGGAAACCTTGTTGAGAATGGCTGATGTAATTTATTAAGGTATTGGGAGCTAGAAGGGCAGGCTTCTTAGCAAACCTCAGCAGTGTAATGATGTTCTTTTATAGGTCATTTGTTACAAAAGAGACAAAAAAGATGCAAAGCTATGGTAGTAAATAGCAGTGATGTGTAGATCACAAATCTGGCTATGCAGATTTTTCCATATGATGCAGGTAAATAAGATATTCTGTATTTCAACTGTGTATGTAGCCAAGTAGCTAGAGTTTTGCTCCCATGTAAGTTGAATGCTCACAACTGTAATTTCCTTTTGAAGATTACACTGTCCCCTTGTCCATGTAATGAACAGTAATATATTTTTTGCAAAGCTACCCCCCACTCACTAACCCACTCACTAATACTAACCCCTGCTGTTGGTCCCTTGCTGTTGCTTTCTCTTATTCAGCTTGCTACCATGACTGGTGGAGTATGAGGGTACAAGTGGGTACAAGTGTCCGGCCATGTGACATGCAACACCAGATAACACCAGGGAGCTTAGTGGCAGATGAGATATAGGGAAGAGCAATGGTTGAACAGGTGTTTGGCTGGGGGTGTTGAGTGTGTTGTAAGCAAGACAGAAGAAACATTTCCTAAAATTTAAGCTAAATACTGAAGATATGTAATAAATTCCTAGCTCCTAGATTATAATTCCACTTGGATTGGAATCACATGGGAAAGGAAGGAAAATGCTTATTTTGAAGCTTTAGCAAAACCGTGATCATACTATAATCATAATCATGACGTAACCATTTATATATTCAGTGCACAGTGACTACTGCTTGGATAAAAAAAAGAATATAGCTAAAAATTTCTCAGCTTGCTCTAGTTTTTTACCTAGTGGTCATGGATAGGCTGGAATCTGTAATATATATAAATTGTGAACATACAATCTGTTTTAAAAAATTATTTCTTATTGCCGTGCTAGAAATATAGTAAGGAATATTCTGAAATTAGTGTTAGATTGTAGGAAATACAGGAAACAGTAGTTTTTTTCACATTAGTATATACTAGGGACCAGCCTGGTTCATGGACTTGAAATGTGGGACCCTTACCAACTTTACAGCAAAATATGTACAATTTAATGACAGCTCTCATTCATAAAAACTGTATGTAGAGGAATAATGTTGGTATAATCCCTGGCTGTCAGCCAATCACATGCTTATTTCCATTTTACAGCTATAATCCACTTTTGCAAATTCCAACAATAAAAATTAGACCTAACGAGCTAGAACTATGATTATCTTTCATAAAAATATTAGCCTTTTGTGATTCATTAGTTTTGGAGAAATGCTTAAAATGATTGCTAATTATTGCTCTACAAACATAAACATCAACATGATTATGCAAATATGTTAGAAAATGTAAAGGCCAGCGCTGTTCATGTAGTGCATGTCAGTAATACGATTAGGTGAGAAAATATATACATATTGGTCATGACAACCTAACCCATCATTGTCCCATAAAAGATGGTAAAAGACAATCAAACCATCACCTGATTTAGCGTCTGTTCCAAGTGGGCAGTGCAAATCCTACAAATCAGCGTACAGTATAGGTTCCAGTGACAAGACTAGGTCCTTAATAAAAAATATAGATCTACTCAAAGGACAAAAGGTCAGGATGGGGACCATCACTGTCTAAAGTAGAGTTTTTTGGCCAAGAACTCCAGTCAGAATGATTGATTTCCCCCTCTATTAGGTCGTCTTGACTAATGCAGAGCTTCAGCACAACTTTTTCTTGGTAATTCGGAGACTCTCTCAGATTTGTGTCTAATGATTCCTTGTGGATAATATCAGGAACAGACAGTGCAATCTCAGGAAGGGTGCCATTTTGAATCTCAGTCTGCTCCAAAATTATGTCCTCTACTTTTCCATTAAGAAAGGACTCTGGCTGACATTTTAGTTTGGGAGAATCATCCTCGTCAATGGTGTTTTCAGCAGGGATTTCACTGGCCACATTTAAACTAACCTCAGGAGAAATAGTGGTTTTCTCAGGACTATGCAGTACAGGGTTTGGAGAAATGATCATATCTTGAGTGGTCTTCAAAGCTCGTGGAACGCGTTTCTTTACCACAGGTGGAGGAGGATCGAGTCGGGGAAAGGTTTCAATAAATTTTGACCTACAAAGCAAAATATTATAAATTAAGGAGAACCCAAGAACTAATTTATAAGCAACTGAAAGAAAAGCAAGTTGGAAAAAAGTTCTGTCTAGCCTCAAAAGCAAAAACCACCAAATGATTCACATCTACATAACTCTGAACCACATCAAGAGGTAAAATAGTTGGTGGTGGCCTGATTGACTTTAAATCAGATTTGATGTTAAGTGGTGCAAAGCACTAAAACAATGGTTATTCTCCACTGATCATTGGACAAAATACATTTATGACTAACATAAGGATATGTATCACACATGTAAAACACATTTTAAAAAACACCAAACTTCTCTGTAAAGTGGTAATAAATATATATATATATATATATATAATACACATATAATGACAATAATCTAAAACAGTCCTCAAACACTCACATTTCTTCATCTCCAAGGCTCATTGTCTTCTCCTTATTGGACAGCACAGTTGCCACAGTCTTGTTGACTTCAGTGAGGCCAATGTCACCACGGTCGTTGTCTCTTCTACGTAGGAAGTCATTCACCTTGGCTCCAACTGCCTTCCCAAGGTTCTTAAGGTGCTGGGTACTTCCCGCTAAGATGCCAACCCCTAGAGGGTCAGAGTTACTCTGCGCAGGTTTTGTCAGCTGACTGAGGGAAGAGCTAGGCTGAAGTTTTGGCATTTGAGCTGCATTTGAGTTCTGGAATATGCTTTGGTCAACTGTAAATAAAACATAACAATGTCTTAATGTTAGGAAAACACAAGTGTACTTATGTTAACAAAAGGCAAAAAACAAACATTCAAGAGTTATGAAAATAGACACAAAATAGGGCTGTATAGTCAAAAGTACCCAACCTGAAACTATTTTAGAGTGATCTCCCAATACCAGGAATCCCACCCACCTATAATTTCTTCCCACCAAGCTTAAAATAATTTTTAGGTTCAACACTGTTCTAGCATACAATAAACTGCTGGATGGGTTGGTGTGGGTAATACATTACACTTTGATATTTAAATATAAATCTTTTTTGGTCTGTCAGCCAATAGCTTCTTTTTGTCTTGTCATAACATTGAGTTATTTTAAAGCTCGTCAAAGTACATGTGTACAAGTCCTCATACAAACATTACATACAAGTACAGAACATTATTTTTAACATGTTAAGAATACTAAAACAGTGCTCATGAACTGATCAAGTTCCATCAGTTTTAATTACACTGAAAAAACAAGAAAGTGGTTGCCCAGGTTGGGAAATTTTTGAATATTTCAAAGATAGTCCAGATTGTGTAAAAGAACAGACTAGCAATGAAAAATGTAAGTTCATTTGAATGTAATTCTACATAATAATTTATCTGTGGCTCGCAATTTGGCAGCGGCAGAGAGTTTTTTGGTCTAATGACAGTGAAAGGCAAACAATCTATACATGTACATTCACAAAACACACCAGAAAGCTTGTAAAACAATTTAGTATTATTACATTTAGCATTAAAAGTTACTAATTAGTGTACACACGTGAATCAACTTAAATAGTATGACCTGTGTGAAGGCCAACAGGTTGCCCACACTTGCAGTTTCTACCCCCCTAGGTATGAAAGGGACTCTTTTGGCATTGTAAGTCATCAGCTATAAAAATAGGCAGTTTCCTTAAAAAATAAACCCATTTTAATAAATCTTAAAGTTTGAACATTAATGTTTGCACACATCAGCAGCTGCTTTCATCATAATTTGCAATACTACTCAGATATAAAGCATGCACATCTCAGACTCAAGGAAAGATGAGACAGTCACATTGGTTTGTGAGAAGCAGATGATATGTGAAAAACATTTAAACTGTACATGATGCTCATCACAACTTCTAAAGACCACCAGGGGGGAGACATAAATGTCTTACCTTAAATAGAAAACTCGGGCAGCAATTTTTAGGAGGGAGACATAAAAGGCAATTGAAACCCTTTGCTTTCATTTTCATTTGTTTAATAAATACAAAAGTCGAAGCTCTGTCTGTGCGTACTGTACACATAGCTATAAATACAAAATTATTAGAGCTAAAATGTCATCTACACAAAGGAATGAATGTATTATTTTTGTATTTTTAAATTGTTACTGATTTACTCTATATTATTATTAAAGGGCAACACTTCCTAATATTTCCTTTCCAGACCCACTATTACCCAGTCAGGAACAAAGAAAGCTATTACTATAAAATTGGGGTAATGTAAAAAAGGAAAGAAAGGAAAACAGAGGTATAATCAACAATGTTTAAAATCAGATTCTTGCTTTCATTTCAAAGGTGACTTTACTGTAATAGAAATTCTATGTTCTAAGAGAAGTAGATATAACACTATCCTACCTGGAAAATAAAGGCAAATATACATGTTGGAAAGGAAAGAGATCTCTGCATGAATGTCATTACCAAAGTAAGTATTAAAAAGTGTGATGAAAACGCTTATTTTCAAACAGATCAATGATCTCATGTATATGGGGGGTAAGGTAATTAGAACAATGATGGGACGGGCCATTAGGATTACTGCCTTCTTAAAATAAGCAGCACCCCTTTCTGTTTCTCAATCTCCAGGTTGATGGGGACTCTTAACCAAGGTGAAAACCCACAGCTACCAATTGGCATGAAGCTTACCCAGCTGAACAGCCTCGTATGCCAATAAGCACCATATGGGTTAGAGCAGTGGTCCCCAACCCTTGGGTCTTGGCTGGTGAGTTGGAAATGAGTGGAAATGACAGGAGCCAGAAGCTCTCGCTACCGGCGGCCCTTCTTACACTGCTCTAAAGCTAGTGACAGTGTAACAGCCGAAGCGAAACCAGCGGGAGCACGGGCAGCTCTCTGCACACTGCTTACACAGAAGCTGCAGGGAATGGCAGAGCAATATATCTAAGGCTTAAACTTCTCTGCCATTCCCAGCGGCTCTGACACCTGACAGCACCCCAGCTCTCTTACACTATTCTCAGCTAGTGTGCTGACAGGAGGCTGAGCTGATGAGAATAGCAGAGTATTGCAAGCTGTACATATAGCGGGCAGCGGCAAAATTCTTTTCTATGTTACCGGGCTCTGCTGTCTGAAAGGTTGGGGACCACTGGCTTAGGGTACACAGGCATTTTTATTTTGCTTCTGAGAAGCATTGGTCAAGGACGTATTTTTAATGATACCAAATTCAGGGTTTAGATTTTTTATTTGATTTTGTTCAGGTTTAATTGCTGATTTTGCCATCCATCACATTGCTTTTTTTCCCTCTACATAAACGTAAATGTAAACGCCACTCAAAAACACCCTCCGTTGGTTTCAGAATAACCCTTGGTGCACGTCATTATCTGTTAAAATTACACAGCGTAATTTCATTACTTCCTAGTCTGAGATATTTGTATAATAACCCCTGGACAGACCCAAGCAGACACAAACAGGATTTTATTTTTCCAACTCCACTGGAAGGCAAAAAGATGTTTAGGTAAATGCTGCGCAAGATACAGGTAAAGCCATGTGATTGTACTCGGCAGAATGTTAGAGGTTATTTGCAATTATGCAATAAAAAAATTAAGATAAAATTACTGCATCTTATATTTAAACTGACTGCTCGTTAAATATATTGAAAGAACAGAAAGAGTAAAGTAAGTAAAAAAGATAGGAAATAATTAAAGAGACAGAGGAGAATGTTAGAAATATAAGATTTATTATCATAGAACACAGAAAAGGTAAGTGCACTTAATACAGACAAGGAAAATTTCAGAGTTAAAAGAATTACAAGCACAAACATTAAAATTGTTTCTTCACCACCAGAGGGAAGCAGAGCACCACTGATGGAAAGAGACCATTATTTGTGTGACTTCCACTTATTTAAAGTATTTAATGCAAACAAAATGAAACAAAACTTCACTGATCAGTTTATCCTAATCAACTGAAGATCTGATGGTGATTACATACAGATCACACCACTGATTTTTGCCTTGTTACTAAGTATGTTAAATTCTGCAACTTTCAAGGTTTCCCATAAAATCCTTAGAATTACACTAACAGGACAACATATTGGACACAATGAATGAGAAAGATATGCACGCACACAAAGTTGCTTTAGTAACTTTAAACAGTGGCTCCATTAAATGCTGCTGGGGCTATGAAAAGGAAGTATCAAAATATGCATAAATATAACAGAATAAAAAAAAAAAAAAAAGCGACAAACTAAACTGGTCAGCAAAAAACAGAAACAACTCTATGCACATAAATTCTGATTGTTCATCATTTAGCAAGTAAACATTCATAGCAGTTAGCGTCTCTTGCTGGTGATGTTGGAAAGTGCCTACATAAAGGGGGAAAGCATAAACACTACTCAGGGAACTCATCCCGATAATGTTCAGGAACTGTGCCAGTGCTGAAATGTCATCAGGAAAACCCATTGGTGCCCAGAGTTTATAATTAATGATGTGAATAAAGACACAGAGAACACTACACCTATGTACAACCAAAGATACAACAACTTCATTGTTTATACTGCTGCCCCAAAACTGGCCATTTAGATTTGGACACACCTTGGCTGGTTTGGCCATTAGGTACTGAAAATCTTTTGCTCGTGTGGGTGTGCCATTGATGTGAGATTATAACTTATAACTGCAAAAAGCATCTGTATTTGGATCAGAACACCAGCTTGCAGGATGATTCTATCTGATTTTATGCTGTCCTACAAACTCAATGCCTAATTCACATATCAGAGATCCTGGCACTATGGCTACATACACACGTCAGATGATTCTCGTTCGATATTTGCCTCAGGGCTGATATCGGATAAGAACCTGACGTGTGTGCAGTGCTCGTAGTTCATGGATCCCTCCTGGCAGATCCATGATCAATCATAATGAAAGTGAAGGGAAGAGCGCAGTGGGGTGCTGCTCTAAAGGTCTCCCACCTCCACTCTCGTTCATGCATCGATCTGTCTTATGTCATTGGAAAGGATCCTTCACAACAATTATTGCACGTGTGTACCCAGCCTATGTCTGCACACAACACGAACATAGGAAATGTATTAGTAACCTCTTGCTATGACACAATGGGGTCTATTTCTCAACATTCTCTGTTGGAGAATCAATTACTGCCATTAAAACATATAGACCTGGAAGATTCTCCACCAGGGAATGTTTGAGTGAATGTCAGATTTTCTGCTTTATTAGTACACCTCAATAAAAAGTAAGCAATGTCTTAATAGGAGAAGAAAAGTATCAATTTGTTGCAGACTGTAGGCCAATTTATAAACCCAGAACAGCTTTAAATTAGCAGTACAGTCACAAGATGGTTTAGACTTGTGTACATACCAGTGATATCTAAAAAAAAAAAAAAAAAGTATAAAATATAAATAGCTATAAATACTCTATGTATAAATAAACTTATATGAATGTCTGCCCTAACATGGAATATGTAAACAGGTAAGCACAATCACAGTAGTATATACATTTGTACATTTAAAGGTGTTTATGCATTTATTAGTATTTACAAAAAAGTCAGGACTTGTCTTGCCTATAGATAATAATAACTTTCACATGGGCATACAAAGGAGAAGCAAACTTTTGCCTGAGAAGAATGCAATGACAATGAAGAGACCGTCAACTATTTTTTAAACCCCATAACAGCTCACCACAACTTCCAAGATGGTGACCGGATCTGCACACTCACACCACTGCTCAGAAAGGGATCCTCCTATTACCAGAAAACAGATTCCATATCCTCTGTCAGTGACAGTCCAGAACTTACCAAGCTCAGCATTATCAGACAATGACTAAAGGCCACAAGAGGTGATCTAAGTGATAATAAGAGAAGTAAAGAAGCAAAAATATACAAAGTGGGGGAGAAGTTATCTAACATAGAATGGTATTACTTAGCACCTTTAGTGAATCATATAATACATGCCAGAAGACATGGACAAGGAACAGACATAAAAATATATAAGTTGGGGGTCTCCCTTTTCAGTTATAGCTTTAGTAGGCATTTCCTCCACCTAGCTGATACGTTCATCACTCTGCTCCTTGTCTTGTGCCATGCCAGGCAGCACTGTGGTGTGGGGCAGGCTGTGTAAACCTTGCGACTTGACAAAAATACAAATCATTTGGTAAGTAAAACAGATTGTATATACTGTATATGTGTTTCATCTGCGTATCCAGCTGTTTGCCTGGAGTTCAGCTTTAAACTGTTCTTTTTCACATCTAACTTTTTTTTAATTTTCCTTATCTATTTGCAGCGGAGTGCCTGGAATCAACATGTAGCTTTTGGTTTTCCAGTTGCTGCAAATGCCACTGCAAATGCAAGGTAAACTTTTGTAAGCAAATGGAGTCGCTGTAGAGTTTGGCGCTACTGAAGTCTGCTAGGTGCCCGTGAGCCGTTAACTGCACAGTTTTCCCTTGCAGGTGTAAAGGAGGCACATGTTTTTGTTGCACGTGTGAAAGGGGCCCTGAATTTTAAGGACAGCCTTTGATAAATCTGTATTTGGCACAAACAGGTATCAGATTTCTCTACCTTTACCAAGCTTAAAGGAACTTCCTGATTTAAAGACATGACATCAACCAGGGTGCAATTGTCAGACTGATTGCTTAGTCTATGGTCTATGTACATAGACTTTATACAGAGAACAGGACAACCTAAAAGGAATACCTTCTCTAATTTTATTGCCAAGTTGGAAGCTCCATTTGATTAGTGTTAATGATCACACTTTGCAGAGGCGCCTTGGCATGGCAGTGTGGCTTCACATAAATTTGCAAATGAATGCAGCAAAACCTTAGTTTTGTAAATGTTGAAATAATTTAGAAGTGTTTTTTGTACAAATCTGTTTTAATCTGTCACTGCTAACATTACTTCTACATATATTATGCCACTCCAGTCCTATTTACACACAAAGGTCAATATTTACAGACCACAGAACAGGAAAAAACACCCTGTCCATAAATGTCCTCAAATGTCTCATTGTTTAATAGGAGTTCCATCATTCTACACACAGCAAATGTGTTCACCACAACTATCCTGCTAAAGTAAAGGTACATAATACAGGGTTATCTATTCTGGCAGGTTACGTTATAAAAGGGAAATCAACTTTGTGTTATAAAAAGTGCAAACAGTCAGATTACACCTGCTCAGTATCCTATTATAGTGGTATGGCCATTGCTCTTTGTGCAATTTGGGGTTTTGGCCAGGTTGCTGAAATCATGACATCTGTGTTACTGCATGAGAAACAAATGATCAGACTGCAACAAAATGCATTTATGATTTTTGTCTGCAAATACTGATATATTATGTGTACTACCCAATATGTAGAAAAGGTGTAGGTCAGTTAGATAGAAGTAAACCAGGCCACAAGTTGGGTTGCTGTATACGTAGGAGAGGTTGCGATAAGTGTATAGTGCTTTATTATACTTTGAGTGTGATTTCTCCATGGGGTTGGTACAGAAGCAAGGCATGCCTTTCCAAGTCTCTGCTGTATTAGGCCAAAGTACATCACAGGTCAATCACATGGCCAAGCGAAGGAGGTATAAATTCACCTTTCAACAAAGACATAACACTAAGCTCCATCCCTTAACATAAGTATACATTTTTCAAAGCTTCACCCGCCTAACATAGGCATGCTTTAACTAATCTCTACACCCAGCAAAAACATAATGCCACTAAATTCTACCACCAATGTAAGCATAATTTTGTCAAGGTCTATCCCCACCAAAAGCCTAGTTTTATTAAAGTTCACCCCCCAAAAAAGCATATTTCTAGAAATGTCTAACTGTACTAAGCCCCCCCCCCCATCCTACACACAATCACCCCCAACACAAGTATAAAAAAAGCATATAACTACATAGCATATAATTAGCATGGGTCTACCCAGAGACAAACCCACCAAGGTCTACCTCTAACACAAGCATACTTTTACTTTGGTTTACCCCTGACACTAGTATAATTCTACCAAGGTCTACCAACAATAGCTCATGATGTAGTGGCGTGGACAAAGCAGTCTCTGTAATTTTGCATCTCTCATCTGAATCCCCATTTGTTGGTGTTAAAATGGGGAGGCAACTTTCTCATTTATATTTTGTGCATGTACAATTTTGGGTATAAAGTAGCTATGTGAATGTAAAGTGGGTTATTTGAAAAAATTTTTTATGACTTTTCATTTTATGACCAATTATCACACTTTAGCAAAATGCTATGCACATATAAAAACATAATTTAACCTAATAATGAATTCATTAAAAATCCTTCAGAGCTTTTATACAGAGAACTTGCATTATTGCCTCAATCTGTCTTGATATGAACCTACTGGAGCCTCTGCACAGCAAGACTCAGTCTTAAATGGTACAATTCTAAACTATTCAGGGCTATACTGCTAAAAAATTACACTTGCCTTGTGTCCCTCTCTGCACTGTTAGTTTTAAATTCTTGTTTTCAGGATGAAAGACAAATTTACCTTATTTTTCTCCCCTGCAAGCTGTCTCCTTAGAGGCGACCATTCCCTCAAACCTCTGACAGCTGTTGTCTTGGTGGGTCACAATTTTTATGTCATCCTGTACAATGCAGGACCAGGAGTCCTGTATTGTACTGAAGGATGCCAAGGGGCAACTCACATTTCACAGCTTTGGACAGTAGGAGAGAGTCAGGTGCTAAGGAATTGAGGAACACAACAAATTTAACCCTGTAATGATCATAACTAAGACAATAGCAGTTACCTCCTTCTGCAGCTCCCTAACTGTCTATATACAAGCTGGAGTGGTCCTGGACCTTGTTGTAATGCCTAACTGAAGTATAGTTTGCAAAGAGGTCTGGGCATTGGCTTGAAAGGAGTATCAGGGTTGCAAAACTGAATTAGAATCAGCATTTAGAATTAGAAAAGCATTTAAAAAAATTCCATTACCTATTTATGTGTGTAAAACCAAACTGACTTATACCAGGGCTACTCATATAGTCCAATATTTAGGTACATCTATTAGGTACCGGAAAGAATTTTAAAAATAAGTAATGATATTAAGAAAATGAGCCATCCCTTTTCAATGCGCTATTTGCACACATTGGCTGAGCTAACAATGTGGTACCATAATAAAATCCCCATCCAATGGCAGCATATTTTACAATTCTGGTAATAAATTAGTTTTTAAGGTAACCTTTCACAGAACTTGTGTTTTAATGCAAAAATGCACATGGGTGTAAACCTTTAAAGGTACAACAAAAGCGGGCTGGGTGTAAAGCCTCCTAGTACATTTTCACTATATTTTCCCTAGTATGGTTACGTAGCAAAGAACATACACTGCACATTTGTTTGAGGTGTTATATCACCAGTATTGTACAATCAAATCCAACTGTCCCTGCGGGAACCCAGATATCAGCATTTAATACATCAGTGCAAGGGACAATGTGCTAGGAGCAGTAACCCATAGCAGTTAACAAAACCTTTAACTGGCTTAGTTCTGTGTTTCTTAAACCTGTCCTCTGAGATTACAGTTAATGTTTTTTCAAGATCTTTTAATGGGATTACATGGCTTCTTTTCAACTTTTATTATGAACGTCCAAGTACTTGTAAGTCCAGAAAACATGACCCAAAGAAAGGTTTGATACACTGGTTTAAAGTAACCAGAACAATAGTAGATGATTTCAGATTTGTTTCTATAGGTTACTGCCCTCTGCTTCATACAACAGTACCAGATACCCAGTACTATAAACTTATAGAGAAGGAACAGTGCATACTCCCTTAATATCACAAACACATAACACAAAACTTTCCTCGTTCATACAGCAATCTCATCGTCCAGGCTGTCTCCCAGCATGTCTCTATGTAATACGTGTGCCAGCCTTCCACCATCATCCTGCCAGGACTCCCTTTCCTCACTCTCATCTGTGTTGGATTCATATTCAGATGCTATGCCAGACTCTCTGAATCTGTACAGCTCCAGACTACCCAGCAATTCACCTGAACCCTCCCCCTAGCCAGGTACAAAGCGATAACACTGCACTTTCACTAGGCAGTCTGTCCTACCTATGGGGCTACCCAGCTGAAATGAAGAATCAGGTTCTGACAGTGGGGGTAAGTCATCAGGCTGAGGTGTTGTTGCATCACAAATCACTGACAGGGCACTGGGACGGAAAGTAATTTCCAGGAGACTGTCCTGAGATCCCACTGCAAAAGACAGAACCAAAAAGGAAATTAACTAATGGACATTATAAATAGTAAAACATGATGTGCTTAATTCATACAGATATAGAACTGTAACAAAACTTGATTCCATCATTCTACATGCTTTAACAAAAATGTGGAAAATCTGCAACTTAGTTACTAACAATAACTATCAAATGTAAGAATGCGAAGTTACATTATTTATGTTTTATGTTAAAGCTTGCTACAACTTATTGATCATGCTAAAGGACCATTAAACATTTGTATAATCATTTTAACATTTAACATTTTTTGTAATAGAAAAAAAAAAACATTTGAAAAAGGCTTAGATAAATGTTCATAGTTACTATATATTCCATGCACGTAGAACTCAAGTTAAAAAAAAATATATTCTTCGTTTTAGAGAACACAGATAAAATCATTGTTCCTAAGCAGTACCTAAAAATGATCCTTGGAAATCCTCCTAAAAATAGCAGGACACTTCCTGATACGTAAGAATGTCTCTGTTCTTTTGCCTCAAAGCCATATACCTGCAGTGTAAAATCTAAGGCACTGCTGCTTTTTATTGCTAGTGTTAGGAGCAAGTCACCAATCTACCACTGACAAGATGGTCACCATACAGGAACATAAAGAATATGACTATAGTATTTCAGGAATCCGGATAGATACAGGTTGTGGGTGCTTTGCCCTCTACACTCTCTCTATGAGTTACATTGCAACTGGAATCTTAATGGAATATATAAAAATAGTCAGATGCATAAATGTACTTATTCATTTAAATGTATTTATTGAACTTAAATTGTTCATTTGGGTTTGGCAATTTGAAAGTAGGTTTGAATGCCTGGCTTCTTATTTATCATGGGGACACCAACAGAAAGACCACCTTGACATAGTTCATGCCTGCCTGACAACATTAGATGTCTAGCCATTTTAGGTTTTATTACATGCGTGCAGGCCCAAAAACACAAATGTCACCTCCAAAGATTTATTGAACTAAAGTTTTCACTTCTACAACTTTCACACAATTATTCTGTTTGGGAAAACAATCCATTTGGAGGAGTGCAGTTTAGGTTCTTGATAGTAAAAAAAAAAAACAATTAGAACCAGTTTAATACAACTACATTGTATGTAAGCATATTAAATTGTTTATAATATACTGTAAATGTGAATATTTCTCTTTTAGCACTATGACACTTCTTTTTTAAATGAGAATATACATGAATCCTACATTCTACTAATATCTTAGTGAATACATACTAGTATTTTTTCCAGACAGTTTGAACTCCAGTTCTTGCACCTGCTTTACTAGCAGGGAGATGTGCTGCAGTAGATCCTTGTTCTGAAGCAGCAGCTGGTGAACTCTGGCCTGAGACTCTAACCTGGCAGCAGCCTCAGCAGCCAATTGGTCTTTCAGTAAATGTACCTGGAAAAATCATGCACAGACAGGTAAGGCTTATGCAGTGTAAATGTTGGAAGATAATAAGCAATCATACCACTTTCGAATCTCACCTGAGCCACAGCCACTTGTGTTTGCTGCTGTTGCTGCTGCAGTTGCTGTTGAAGGAACTGTATTTGATGATGGAGAGAAAGTGGAGTCCCGGGGGGTAGCTGACTTCCAGAGGGTAGTAACATCTTAGGTGAGGCAATAATTATTTGATCCTATGGGAAAGACAAAATATAGAGTACAACATGGTCACCAAAAGGAAAAACAAGCCATTACTCATGTAACTTGAAACCAAATTGTTTTTGGAGGTCTATCACTCCCAAAAATTATAAAGTTATTTCTAGAACATTAAAATGATAAAATGTTCCATTCTCTACTGCTAATGCAATCAGGACTAGTTGGTCTGCCCATAACCACATGTAGGTGATTTAAAAGAAGCTCTAATAAAAGTAGATAGGTTAAGAGTAAGGGGCTGAGGTTTGGGGGGAAACAACCCTTTTGATTTTCCAGTATCCTGTAAATTTACTAATTTTCCTTAATAGTAAATGTTAATTTTCATTTCTTTAGTCCAACTTGTAGGCTTCAAAATGCTGCTGTATGTCATGAAAAATAGTTTTTATGGTAGATAGGGTGTCCTTGCCAAGATGAAGTTTGGTATAGGGCAAATAAAATACTACTTCCTTTGCACCTATTTTGGTGGCACTTCCTTAATGAAGACTGGCACCTACTTACAGGACTCGCTGACAAGAAGGGTATGGGATCTTTAGGGGGATGGGATTGGATATCAAAGTTGTTTATACGGTAAAACAGCCAGTTCTGTGTGGATTATACCTTTATCATTTCTCTGAAAGAAGGTGTAAACCTACATCCTGATCAGAGGCTATATCTAAAGGTTTTACATAAAACAATTAGAAGGTGTGCCTCTTACTACTGACCACTAGCAATATGGGAAGGTGGCACTGTGACATCAAGTGCTCTACAAAGCTACACATCTCAGCAGAGGTGACCTAGTGATGAAATGGCTGCAAGAAGACACTGGGGCCATCTGACTATCAATATGAGACATTATTGTATCTCCAACATTTTATTATTGAAGGAATGTGTGGTTACTCGGCATATCATCTATATCTGTTGTCACTGGAAGGTTAAAGTAATAATTTTACTGTTTGTCAGGAGCATTCTTAATCTCAGACATACATTTTCCTACAGAAGGATGCTGATGCTACATCATTGTTGTTGCTCCCTCCTATAACCCTATAACCTTCTTTTCCACTTACAGACTACAAGTATAAAGATGATGCTGCATTTTAATAGGCAACTGAACCCTGACTGTCTTCATATCAGCAAAGAAACCACTCCACAGACACGAATTCTCCCAATGAAGGTCCAAGTATGGAAACCATAACTAAAAATGTGTATGTTACAACATAAACAAATTAAAAACAATAACTACCTGTGCCTTCTTTTCATCAGTGCGGTCGTTCTCTCGATTTACAGCATCCAGATCAGTCACTCCACGGCTGAATTTTGGGGCCTGTCCTCCAGGCAAAGGACTGTCCAGAGCATCAATGTCAGTTTCATCAGCATTGTGATCAACACTGGCAACAATTTGTGTAACTGGGAAGCAAGCAGAGAGTGGAAATAATACAAGAGGAACGTTAGACACATTCACAGCCGAGACGTGATAGATCCTTATACAAATGGAAAAATTAGAGAACACTCTTGTAATTCACTGGATGTTAAAATCACTTGTCATCCAATGCAGATTTTTTACACACATTATATTGGAAATATTCTGAATGAATAGATGTTGATGACTGCTTTTCTGATGTGGACGGGAACAAAACTATCACCACACTATGCTACATCCACAGGAGAAGACTGCAGTAAGTCGGACTGGGCAGTGGTTCCATCACCCATCACTGAAGGTGAGACTTCTACAATGCACTTCACAGATGGGGGTGTTAATACAGATTAGGATAACATTTTGGATAAGGGTGACAGTGAAGATTTGGGTAACATTGTGGAAGAGGGTGACAACGCAGATTGGGGGGACATTGTGGATGAGGGTGACAACATAGATTAGGGTGTAAATGCAGAAGAAGGTAATAATGAAGATGAGGACAACAAAGTAAAAAAGGGTAACATTGTTAATTAGGGTGACAAGGGGCTCCAGAGATGAGGATGATGATACTGTGCAGGGATCCAATATGGCAGTGGGATGGGGTCCCTGATCTGTGATTTGTGGGGGTGGAACTGATCTGTATCTATGACATCTGCAGCAACCAATCACAGAAGACAACACACTGACTGATTGGTTAGAGAGTCTGGGTAGGGAGTTTGAGCAGTGAGGGAGAGATGTGGGTGGAGAAGGTGGTCAGGAGAGGATGGCCGCTTCCATACATATAAGAAATGTTTTATTTTTCATGAATTCCAGCTGACAGCGCTACCAAGGGGACTGACATTCCAGTGCAAGAAGGCGAGGATATATATTATAGGTCTGATGTTACAATTTAGGTCTACTTTAACAAACCCCCTAATCTGTTCATTAATTAGAAAGAGCAAAGGCATATACTAACAGTTGTCACAATAAATGATTTGTTAAATGTAAAATAGTTCCACATACAGGTGGTCAAAGTACAAAAGAATAGTCAGGAAATAAAGCAATATGAAAAAGTGAAAAAAGGTAGAAGTTATAATATCATCTTGGTCGTAAGATGACACAGATCAGAATTAAAAAACCATATACATAAACCCAGTACAAGTAGTAATACAGTTACACACCATTAAAAGAGAAAAGGCGTTAGGGCAAATGTTCAGTAGCCCAAAGAGGCTTGCCCTAAGCCCCAATAATATCATGGAAGTGTACAATCTGTTTCCATTAGTCCTTCTCACATGGGCAGTACTACCACATATGTATGAAGATCACTGATGGACCTCAATTTTGTTATAGAGGTACAATATAAAAAAAAAGCAAACACCCTAGCAAAGCACCTTACACTTCATGCACATTATAGTCTCTTTCCCCTTCTTAATGACTGTTTAGTGCTGCCCCTCTCCCCATAACCTTTTATAAAGCAGCCAGATGTCTGAAGATAATTTGCTGGTGCTACTTGCATTACACTCAAAATGCAGCCTGGGCTACATTTGAAGCCTACAATAGGATACATTTATTATGTTAAATGCAGGTACAATAATCATTTTATTAAAAGATTGCTGTAATGAATGGTTTGGTGACAGGCAGAAATTGTTTTAAACAAAAGAAGGCCTTCCTGCACCCCCTGCCATTCTGTCAGTTGGGGCCCTGGGCAATGGCCCAGTTTCTGCAACCCTTAAGCCTACCCTGACAACAGCCTCTCTGATAAATAGCCATAATAAAGCATTTGGAACCAATCACTGTTGCATTCCTAGTAATCTTTTTTTCTCACCTGGAATACCAGAGTCATCAGTGCTCTTCTCGCTCTCTACATCCTCTCGTCCATCGCCAGCCTGTTCTGTGTGTTGCAAACTCAGCTTATGACACACCTCAAAAGCTTGTCCCACAGTCCGCACTACCCGCATGGCATGGCTCTGTAGAATGTTGACAACAGTAACATTTTAATACACTGATAATTAGTTCTAAACAGGCATTTTACATCTGCACGGTGGCATGGAGGTTAGCATTTTGGCATATGCAGCACTGTATGGCTGGAGGAGGAGCAATGTTGTTACATTACTCTGCTCTCTTGATTAGTACCTAAATATCTCCTTTATCTTTATGACATAGAAGGTGTTGATTTGTAGTTTACAGAAGATAATGAAAACGTTGAATGAGATTTTATTGGAGCCCACGGGAAGTTACAAGAACACATCATTTCCCACAGCATCAGTATTCTGTAACTGTATAAAATTTCCCTAATTTAAAAAATAAAACAATTATGCTACCACACTTAGGCATTTGTAAGCTCTAATATATTAAATGTTTATTTTTCTTTTATTTAAGATGCATATAATGTTATAGTAAAACATGAGTGATATCAGTAAGCAGAGGCAGAAAGCCCAATTCTCAGCTCAGGTCAACCTGGAATTTTTTACATATATCAAACCGAAAACAAAACTCTTTCAATTTTTTATTTACCTGACTAAAAGGATGCAAATAAGACACAAAAATTAATTTACATAACCATGGGTTTACATTTAAAGAGCAACCATTGTGAAGAATTGCAAACCAGAGCCCGAATAACAAAATGATCAATTGTAAATGTTTATTACAAAAAAAAAAAAAAATCCCATGCTGCACAATATGGGACACCTTTCTTCCTAACCGGTCTAGGTTCCTGTTACCAGTTTGTCCCTCATCATCGCTGCCACCACTTCTTCTAAGTCCCATGGTATTCGATTTCAGCCATTGGACATCACTGAGGATATATATTGATGCCTACATGCAAAACTAACATTGTCCCTGGCACACAACTCTATTCTCAGGAAGCTTGTGCCATGCAGTTTAGACAAAAGAGAGTTTGAAAACCTCACTCTACCTCCTGCTAATTTTTTGGACTTTAGTACCACTTTAAATGTCCACCAGTTCACATGAAACTACAAGGGGCACCTTTTAAAACATCAACATGTGAGTAGAGGCATGCTTGGGCAATGCACCAAGGGGTAAAATGTTGTGAGCCAAGGCATTAAACTCTGATAACACATGATAATAAGAGAAAGAACCGGGCAGACAAAAGACACAAGAAAACAGTGGTGTTGCCATTGAAAACAGAGGCATTTCCAAGCTAAGTACCAAGGGGCAAAAAGTTGGGAATCAGGGCAGTATAAGGGTAAGTAAGGGGGTATTAGGAATGTGATAAAACCCATATAAGTTTTCTTCTGTATAAAAAACCCTTATATAAATTTGCAGACTGCAGACAGGGACACTCACCAGGTGAAGTATGTCTGCTATGCCGCTGAAATCCTTCACAGCGTCTAGCAAAGCTTACAAGGTCATGTAGAGGACATGTACTTCACAGGGAAAAATGAAGCTTAAAAACAAATATAATACTATACTACTATTTTTTTCATCTTTCCTAGATTTGATGCAAATAAGGTATTGAGAATATTATCTCATATTACTTGTCTATTTACAGAAACAGTTTCAAATATTGTAAAAACAAGCATAGGAATCAGATTTGTATACATGATATACAATACCACAGATGGTATACAATGCAATCACTTTTGATGCAGAAAAAAACTGTACAGTTGTGTATTGCTGGTAAACAGTATAAAACATAACAGAAAACATTAAAAAAAGCCTGTGTGGCCAAGAAAAAATAAATAATAATATTGCCCATTTCCACTCTCCACCTCACCCCCTGCTCCTAAGCAATCTGTAATATTTACTTTAAAGTGTATTTACAACCAATCCCTTTTTTAAGGGAAGGGTTAAAACCGCTGTAAGTTTTTTTTTCTGACTGCCTATGTACTTTTTATTTTGTCCTCTAGATACAGCAGTTAGAGGAAATCTCCAAAAGTGAGGGACGGCCAGTTGTCCCTAAACTAGTTTCCTCAATAGATCATTTCCCTTTCACCTCTTGTCAATAACTCTTACATATTCACTTTACTTTATTCCATACAAATTGAGGAGTGAATCTCTCAATGGGGAAACCAACATCAAAAAGTTTAACAGGTGGTTTAACCATTCCATTTGCCACTGTATCAAAAAATTAACAAAGGTTGCCTAGAGATACAATTTGATATGTCGCCTGATCCGATCTGGTCCATTGAAGATGCTCTGCTTGCAAGTCTCTGATTAGTCTTGCCATTGCCTCTTTCATCAACATTACCGTGCTTGCAGTTTAATCAGTGCAGGGAGCTGTGTATGTAAATGGGCAAGAGGTTCACCCATATCACCCACATTTAAGCCCTGAGAATCAGAAGATTGGGATTCAGGCTGGTATAGAACCAGAGATTAGGTAGCATTTATGAGTGCAAGAAATTTTTTCAATACAGCTTCCAAATGCTAAATGGGATGGAAGGTTAGGCGCTTTAGACATCTTTTCTTTAACTCTTTTCTCTAACTGGCTGTGGTTCTGCTTCAAATTACTCTTTTCCAATGTTCACAGAAATCGCTGGCAAATATGAAGTAAATAGATATAACACTCTGCCCTATTTATGACCGTTATGTGTCAAGGCTCTATTAAAGGCAAGTAAAATAGTCTGAGCTAAAAATGAAGGCATAGCTGTTGTCTTTTAAAACAAAGTCAACACTTGCACCAGTCTTTGCTTCTACTTCCACTCTTGAAAAAGTTAAAAGCCAAGTTAAGCTCCTCCTCTCTTCCAACCTTCGAGGAGCGGTTTTGTGTCATCAACATGTAATCAGATGGCCTTTCCTCTTGTCCACACTGCTTAGAAAGAGCCATTGCAAGACATTGATGATGACTTTTCAATTTAAAAAAGGTTACAAGAACGTTTACAGCTCAGACAGACTGAAAAGCTGCCACGGACTAAAGCAATAACTATGACTCCTAACTAGCATATTGAAGGATAACTAGGCTTTCAACTTCCATCCATATTAAGGCTGTGTTTCTAGGTTACCTAGAAACAGCCTGAGTTTTTAAGAAGAGAATTACGTCTCTGAGCAACCATAATCAATGACATATGGGGTGTCAAGATACCCACCTACCAACATACATAAAAAACAAAACAGGATAGGGGTGAGGAACAGCACAACCACTAGGATCAGGAGCTTATAATGTTTTAACTTTAAGGAGGTTCAAAGTTTTCTTTTGATTTTGATAAATGGATGTAAAAAAACATGATATAAACAAAATTCTTTATAGGATTTTGGCTGAAAAATCTAGATCCATTAAAAGAACTATAATCATTTTTCAGAAGGCAATAATCTTGCAATACATCTCCCCCATGTCTATTAATCCCCATTGGCATTTCTGAGATTTGCCAATCATTTAATACTATTTCCTAGATATTACAGAATCAAGTTACAATTAAAAAGTGTAGTTCGCCCCAAGACTGTTTAATACTGGAAACTTCTCTACTGCACTTTTCAGACAATATGCTTGTAAGGGAGTTTTTTTCTTTTACTAATGCACTAGCTAACCAGCTGGGACATGTCCTTTCCACAATGCACAATGTCCGAAAGCTGCAATGAGAAAAACAAACTTCAGCAGACACAGATTTATTTTAGCTGCGACCCAGGAGCTTTAGATATTAAATTCTCCATGGAAACAGGCAGTAATGAAATAGGGGACTGCCATATTCTCCTTTTATTAACCAAGGTTCTCTTGGACACCACACTGTAAACAACAGGGAACAGCAGCTGAGAGAAAGTGACCGTGGTATATTTATAGACAGTGAACGGCAAGGAGAACAGCTGGAGGCCACAGCCTTTTATTAGAGTATGAGTCAGAAACCTTTCACAGGTCACATAATACATAAAAAACCATTGATATGATGGCCAAGTAATAAGTTGAAAAAAAAAAAAAAAGATTAATATACGTCTCTGAACACAATTGCTGCTGCTCCAAACTCTAACAACCCCCTGCAACCATTTACAATATTTTCCATAATGTGATTTGCACACTCGCCACTGCTACTACCCTGTGACATGGCCAACAGAAATCACTATACCAGCTACACAAGGGGAACGGCAAGTAAAAATATGGGTGCTAGCCACTGACTTAATTGCAAGAATCATCCTTCCCTTCCAAGTACAATTATTCTAACTTATAGAGATGGCTTGTGATCATATTAGTAGAAACCTCAACAATTATTTTGTTTAAGGTCGGAAGGTCAATTCACATACGTGCCATTTTGAGCCCGGTAAATTAATTATTTTCAGCATTCCATCAAGAATTTTGTATCCCAGGCCAATATTGTCGTTTTTTGCCAAACACAATCTTATTCAGTAGTGTGGCAAATTGGCCTATTATTCAGTACCAGATACTCAGTAGGGTACTAAACTGAAACCGACTAAAATGTTTCCATGGCCAGGTTACCCTGGAATGCTAAATGTTTGATGGAATACTGAAATACAAATATATTTGTGGGTAGCATTTTTTTTTTATTTATTTTTAGTTTTTATGATCTGTGTGATCTGTGCAAACCCAGTTCACTCTGGTTATTTTCACTCATCAATATTAGGGGGGGCTTTTCAGAAATGCCCCAATTAAAAAACAACCCTCCAAAAAGCCCATGTTGAAATCACATTTATGTGGTATGTATTGCAGCACAAGGCTCCTAAATATTATACAGCTACAGTCTCCTATAACAAAGTAAGACTCATTGTTGGGCCAAGCGACACGGGTTCCACACTTAGAGCTTAAACTGGATACAATTACATATTCAGCACAATGTTTCCTATTGCTATCCAGTTTCCTGTAAAAGGACTATTTCCACGAAAGTAATTCTTGTAGGAAAACAAGCTGTATACTCTATTAAATACTCAAACCTAAGAA
The DNA here is from genome assembly GCF_032062135.1 of Pyxicephalus adspersus. Classification (NCBI taxonomy): domain Eukaryota; kingdom Metazoa; phylum Chordata; class Amphibia; order Anura; family Pyxicephalidae; genus Pyxicephalus; species Pyxicephalus adspersus. Next base: position 33,998,078 of record NC_092865.1, on the reverse strand, counting down.
ATTATGCAAATAGCAATCCAAGTAGATAACTGATCTGTTGTGGTGGGAAAGTGATATATTCTGGCTAGGCAGTCATAGGTCTGGTTTTATGGATTTTAAACACCTTTCATGTAATTTAAAAATTCAATGTCCACAACCATTTTGTCATAATCTTGGTGGATGCAACTTGGTGGATTCAAAAAAAGACATCAACACACCGGGCAATAGCTCAAATGTGAGGGTTTTAGCAGCAGGCAATGCTTTAGACTAATAAAGCAGTGAACAAGACAAAGTGTGCCCAGACGCTGACTAACAAACCACAAATTTGTGAATAAGAAATGACAATGTTGATAGCTGTGCCAACTGCAACATTTTTCATCCAGTTGTACTGCAAGGTACAGCCGAAATAGGAGTGGCAACCCAGATTCTAAATTCAGCCCTGCAGAACTGTTGCCACACCATCATAGAAGCTGAACTGGGTAAATGTCACTGGAAGGATCAACAGACATTTATGGGATTGTTTGGAAAAAAACTGTAAATGCAGATGCAATCAATCACATGGTTTTTTCTAAATGTGAGGCAATAGTTCTGCTTTAAAGCAGAACAGTAGCAAAAACTTCCCCCCTTATGGCATTCTGTGACGAGGAGCAAAGGAAGACAGACAACAATAATAGTTAATTTATTACAAAAAAGGAAAGGATTAAAATCTTAGCCAGGTTGTTGTCTTTATAAGCAAACTTAATTTTTCTTTTTGTGTCAATAGGACAAGAAGGGAAAATATCCCCAATGGGTCAAAAAAAAGCAACAATAGTATCTTGATGGAGCTCCCAACCATTCCCCATTCTATCCAAAACAAAATAGGGTTGACTTTAGCAAATCTACCACACTCTAGATTAAAAGATTTTGCTAGTCATCAAATGTAGCTAGTTCTACAAAACCTATATATAGTGATGTACTCATGCTTTATGCTTGCAGAGCTATCAATCTGATATATGGTTACTTCTCCATCAGTGACATTTTTCTACAATATTACATAGATTTTAAAATGTTCTATAGGAAACGGCAATGAGCACATAACATCAATAAATCATACCATAAAAATGCATTTTTGCTGACGTACCTTTTTCTTGGATTTAAAGACATTGCAGCGAAAAATGTTGCTTGACCCATCTCTAGCAATGTAGCTGAAGATCTTGAGATCCTGAGAGTCATGAGACACGTAGAATATTCTTTTTTTAAGGAGAGAATGGAAAAAAATATAATATACAGATTAATGGATTACTTGAAATGTATAAACTGTAAAAAAAATAATCCTTAGACTTACAGATTACTGTACATTGTATTTTAATAACTTCTTGGCTGAAAAAGTACCCATATATCTGAACTCTTGAGGAGTGCAGAAAGTTCAAACCAAATTAAAACCAAGCGCTTCTTAAACACTGGGTGGTCTCAAGTATTAAAAAAAAAAAAGAAAGAATGCAATTGGAATGACACAAAACTAAATCAGGTACGTTGTTTCAACATAGCACACAAGTGAAAAGTGAGCTACAGCCACTTTAGAATTCTTTAAAGGACCCTAGTCTGTCAGTCCAACATTAATAATATCACTTATTAATATCCATGTCCTCCAGCCTTGGAGAGCTTTAATAAATCAGGCCCAATGTGTCTGTAATAAATCAGTACTGTAGACATACAAAAAAGGGTATTGCAATTTCCCCAGAATGCGGATAGTTCCGGCTAAGACAGTTGTTACCAGAATCAATAGCCGCCATTCCTGTTCTGGTGACAAATAAAGATGTTAGTGATGATGGTGTTGACTGAACCATTAGAGTGCATTAAACTTTTCTGCTAAAAACTGCGATCAGGCAGGATCTTTATTGCAAGAGGGACCGGCAATGCCCCTTACAAATTAAAACAAAACAAAACAAAACAAAAAAAAAAACGCCCGTCTGTTCACAACTTTTAACTATATTAACCTGTGCTCAATCCAGCATCCTCACCTGGCCTTCTTCCAGGTCCTGCATCTTCGGCCACAATATAAGGTACTTACAAGTGCAGCTTAGTGTACGTTGAGAAAGATTGCGAACAGGCAGGTATGTTTATTTTATTGCAGAAGGAACATTGCTTGTCTTATCTGCAAAAATGAACCAGTCTGTTCAAAAATTATTAGTTTAATTCTTCTTTAAAATCAAAATTTGCTCTCTTCTCCTGTAAATTTACTGCACCATTTATACTTCTAGGAACATAATACTGTGTAAAAGTAAAAACCTAAAAAACTAAACTGACTTACATTCTCTTTCTCTCATGCCTGACCGGAAATTTGCTGTCCTTGAAGTGATTCTTTAATGTAGGAGAGGAGGAAATAAGCGTTTAATTGCTAAGTAAACAAACTGCCAGATGAACTGATGGTAGGCAACAAAATGCCTTTGTCTTACTTGTTCAACTCTCCCCCTGATATGACCAACAATGCAAAATAAAAGCTAATATTAATGAACTGTGTAATAGGGGAAATCTTTTATTTTAGGATAGAATCGGGAAGAATAACTATAAAAGATTAATTTCTACTTCCACTTGACTATGTTTCTGTTGGCTGTTAGTTTTCATTATGATGACATTCCTGGGTATAGACACTTCTTCACGTTAACATAATAAATATATTAACTGAATTAGCTCTGATATATATACAGTTAGTTAAATATTTCGACCGACAACTTTTTTTCTAATTTTGGTTCTGTACATTACAGCAATTAATTTTAAATAAAAAAAACTCAGATGCAGCTGAACGGTGTGTGTGCCACAGATGGGACTACAAGTAGATGTGCTGATGCATAATCTTCCAACAGGTCCTTTATTCGCTCAACTTAAAGAAGCCATTGGACACCCATGCACTGTTTACCCCAGCCTTGCATGACAGCAGATTCCAGAAGACAGATTTTGCTGCTTCTTCACACTTGCAAGCAAAAATTTACTATCAAAGTATATTTCAGCTAAAAAAAAAAAAAAAATTGACTTTGGGTCCACGTCTTACACAAGAAAAAAAAGTGATGACACAGAGAGCCGATGTCAGAGGAGCTGCAATTGGTGGACTTAGATAGTGCCGGCTCCAGAAAAAGCTACCTTTAAACTTTGGACTGATTTGTTTGGAATGTTGACACAATAGAAAACACAATACTTATTTATTTCTAAATACAAATAATTTTGTATGTTATCAAGTGCTCAAAATTAACACAATCATAGGGGAAAAAAATTCCATAGACATCTTAAAACCTTGTTTTTTATCTTTGGGAACGAAATTTTCTCTTTTTTTAGCTCTGCATCTATCTACAACTGTTACAATGCAACAAGGAAAATCTGACAACAAAATAAAATCTTTATGGCCATTAACACACTGGTTTAGAAGCAGAAGTACTTCCAGCACTTGTGTGAACTTTGCACTGCATTGTGGCCTTTGTCCAAATGCTGTGTAGGTTGCTCAGCAATATTTTCTAATAGGCTTGTATTGTCAGGAGTAACCTCGGCACAGCTTTTGAACACAATAAAATTAATGCTGGACTTATACATGGTGGGTATGAGGACCTCACACCACTCACAAACTCTCAAGGTCTATGTGTTCCAAGGTGTAAAAGTCCAAATATGTATACATGTATATTTCTGTTCTCCTTTTTTTTTTATAGCAGAGAGAGCTTCCATATTTCTGTTATAACAGATAACAAAATTAAATTAGAGCCAGTTCACCTAAAAGTTTTATTTCAGTTAGTGGTGGAATATGGTTGGTGAAGGTGATTATTAGTTTCTTATGGCTCTTGGGGCCTCCTCTTGGGTATTTTCCCTTAACAGTAAATTTTTGTGGCTAGGCTCATTGTAATGTCCCCCGCTTCCTGGTATTTTATTGTTTAACACCTGAAAGGTTTATTAGAACAGTCTGACATATTAATGGCTGCCCAAGCAGATGGCAAGACCCAAAAATCAAGGAGCAGACTTCTCATCAATGTTGGCCCCCCAAGAAACATAAAAAACTGCTATGAGAAAACTACTAAAAACCAGTAAGGTCACTTTTGTGTGAACTTAATGTTTTAGGAAAGGTGTGGTGGTTATTAAATATACTTATGTGGATCAGTTATACAAATAATACGAATGACTTCATTTCCAAGTGCATATAAGATACATTCTCTACTAAAAGTGAAAACAGTGCCCAGCTGTCATCAAAGTGATTGTGTGTGTCCTATCAGTATGGTATTGCCCAGTGTTAGACTTAGCAGGCTGTGACATGCATTAATAAAGCAATCCCTACTGACCTGGCAATTTCCGTAGGTTATTATTCCATCAAGGAAGGAGCTCAAGGATAAAATGAATAGGAAGGACATAAATCAAACTTTGTTCCTGTACACTAAACACACAGGATCTCATAAAAAAAAGCAAGAACATGGGAAAAAACAAATCTGCTGCAAAGGAATTTATACAAGATGACTATAAAAAATGAAGGGGACCCAAACTTTAAAGCTAAGCGCAAAAAATAAAGGCAGATGACAAAGCGCCATTCCGCAGTATCACCTGAAGGCTACCTTATAGGTGTTTTCTTCCTTATTATAAACTTACCATGTTGGGTTCTGTGCCCTTTTATGGAGGCAACTGCCCTGGTAGGGCTTTATTGTCTATCGTTATGTTACAGCTCTTTCCTACCCCCTCAACAACGGGTGATCTGATAATAGATGGGAAAAAGATCAAGGAGAAACAAGAAAGAATAGATTCATAAAATCAGTTGAGCCAAAGCAGGGAAATGAATGCAATGCAGGATACAGACATGCAAAGAAGTGTCAATGCCCATCTCACCCCAGATCACGTAAGCCCAGCAGACAAGGGCAGCAATGCCTCTGACACAGACAATATACCTATATAGGGGAAAGGACACTTAGGCACCCTCACATTTTAGGAGAAATTTTTTTTCATCTGGAACACCTCCCGTCTAAATACCATTTCTAAATGTTCCCTATAAAATAGCAAAAATTAGTATTTTAATAATTTCTTTACTGTAAACCTTTGACAGGTACATATAAAACGCACATTTCAAAGTAAACTCAGCTCATAGAATTAATGTGTTCCTGTGTTCTCTGCCAGTTAAAGTCTGCGTTAAAAATAAACTTCAACTTTATCAGTGTGCGATCATACGTTGTGTTTCCTAGGTATTGAATGAGCCGGATCTGCATCTGAAGTGAATATGCTGACCTGGAAGTGCGGACTGACTTTTGTTACCATCGCAGTTCTAATCTGCACTCAGAACAAGAATAAGGTATATACTTTTCCATGCCAGATTTGTATGAAATGTTGACAAAGCACTAATTAACTAAAATATACAAACACATCATATATTCTACCAATGGATTTTCCATGGCCAGGTGAAGTGACTGCTTGGCATAAAGAGTAAACATGGCAAGTAACAGATATGGCTAGGAAAGGAACTAACTTCAAGAAAACCCCCAAACCTTTCACAATAAAAAAAGGTGAATATTTTAAAATACCATCCCATTTCAAACCAGTACTAGAATATTTTCTAAAAATCTGAGAAACAAAATGTTATGAGATGCAATCTCTGCAGTCCTAAAAGAAAACTTCAATGATGCTGAAAAAAAAATACTGTAACATAAATAATTGCTAAATTGCTAAATTGTTAAGCCCCTGTTGTAGTCCAATATTAATAAAAAGTGCCCACTCCAATTCAATCTGTTGTGGTTTTCCATAACATCTCCTGCTTGAAATGTGGTACTTGGAGGCATTCTAAATTGAATAGAATGCCCCCTCCCCTAAAAAAAAAGTCTAATTTCTTATGCATTTGGTCTACTGCTTTCTGTAAAATTCAAGAATTAACTGGGATCTCTAAGGCCTGATAATTTTCTTTAAGGTCAGTACTGTACTAAAAGGATGCAGAAACTGCAGCTTGTAAATTAGATATTAGCTTTGAATACCATGAGGGCTGAGCTTCTCAAAAATAAAAAAAAAATACCTGGTGAAAAAAACGCAATTAATGTATTTAATAAAAAGAATTTAAGCCCAACACAATACTCTTTGCCTTAAAATGTGGTTGGTCTTTTGGGGTGAATCATACGCAGCATGACTCAACCTGGATGACTGAGGCCATATTGGAAGTTAGGGATAATATAGGCCATTTCCCCAGAGCGGGCCTAACCCCTAGCTTCCATGGACATATTTTGATTGGTCTGAAGAATTCAGAAGATGGCCTACAGGGGATGGGGGAGCTACAGCAGGGTCCCACTCCTAGTCTTAACTTGGACTTCAGCTATATTTTAAATGAAAGTAATTAAAAGGCCAGCATCTGTAATAATACCAAAAATTTGTATTTGCTTGTACAGCTGTGGTGTAAATCAGGTATATCTTCTAAGATATACACAGTATTAGCCCTAGAAATGACTTTAAGCTGTGTGGGAAAAAGCTGTAGGCGGTTAGAGGCCCCTGTATTGTGACCCAAGTTTTCACTAACCACCCAAAAACAGCCAGGTGGTTACTAAAAAGCGCCGGGGAGCTGAGCCCCGCTTAAAGACGCTGGGGAGATCACTGTATACATGTCACATATCATAGAAGGCAATGGGACTGAACATGTCACGGCAGGTCTCCCCAATCTTGCTTTGTGCAGGTGCATGATCAGAAGCTGTGTCATTAGTAGGTGGCCCATTAAAGTAAATGTCCTTGCACCTGATCGCAGAAATGTGCGGAGCAAGATTGGGTGCCAGCTTATTTGCTTTTGTGCAATGCCCGTTGATGACAAAAGAATGCACAAAGATAAATTGAGCACTGCCGCTACATCTTCACTGGAGCCAGAAGAGACAAGAAGAAAAAGCGAAACAAAGGATGTCAGCATAGTACATGAAGGGTAGCAGTGAAATGGTGGTAACATAAAAAAAAGCCATAGAATTCTCTGAATGTGTGTTGAACAAAGATTACAGGAAAGGGCAAGTGAAATTAAAAAGTAAACAAAGGTGGGAGGTCAACATTAATCTAGTTCTGCTGACAAGGAACTTAATTAGATGACCTCAACATTCTCCTAGGTATAGGGAGTTTACAGATCTGTAATCCCTAATTGAAGTAGAGTGAGGTCACAACTTTGGCTATGCTGTCTGGCTCTGAAAAGTCACAGAATTACCAATTCTATGGAATATAACAGCTTATATGGATTTCAGCTGGTATTTGAGCTGTTTGCCTTGTGTTCATGTTTTAAGCCTATATTATTTATCTTTGGCAAATGCAAATGGAAAAAAAAAAGAATCCCTTTAAGAAATACAATGGCCAGAGGAACTGTATTGAACTTTGTGCCGATGACTCAACTTCCATTGAAAAAAGCAAGAAATTAGACTGAGCCTCACATGACTCATTGTTTCAAATCACAAAATCTCCCTCAGGTAACAGGCTGGGAACACGTTCAACTTTCAATCCCTTCTATTTAGTTGGTGAGATAACACTTTGTTATTTATTTATAAAAAAGTCCACGTTGTCCACAACAACCTCATTAAAAGGTAAATGGCAGGATGCGTACTGTAAAACCATTCAATCTAGAAGATGTAATAGCATTGGAATTTGTGCACTAAAGAGACTCGTACAGAGTGTTAACAAGCCTTGGTTTCTAGGCACAGACCAATCCTTATAAGACAACATTATGCTAAAACATTATGGAACTGTATGCCCTGTGGAGCTATTCAGGTTGGATAAAAGGAGGACAGACCATGCCTGACACAGGCTTTGCTATACAACTGGTGCTGTAAAAAAAAAAAAAAAAGTTATTTTATATTCTACAGTTTTACCGAGAAATATAAAAATGCTAGTAAAGCATAGCCTGCACACCAAAGGAAGTTGGGAATTCTGGCAAGATCAACAAGTAGTTAGTTTTTGCAGTTATCAGATAAACCAAAAACTATATTTTTAAAAGACCAAAAATGAGCAAATTGTTAAGTTTGACAGATACTTTAAAGATGCCTTAGCAAGCAGATAATACACAACAAAATGAAAAAACTCTAGGAAACACTGCTGATACAATAAAGAAAGCAAACAATTAAAATGATCTTCTAAACTTCTATAAGCAGAGAATGTTTGCTAAAGGGGTGAGTATCAGCCATCATCATCCATACTAAAATCAATTGCTCATGGGACATTTATTTAAATGACATATTCACTGGTTTATTTTAAAATGTGTTCTAATGTGTTATATCTCATAACTTATTTTTAGCTCTCACTGTTGAAATAAAAGTATGGCAACAATTGTACTAAGACCTGGGAGTTAAACATAAACACACCAGTGGGGGATGATTACAGGAAGAACATAAAACCCTTTCGCATTTTCTTTTTTTATTTGGTTAAAAATATAAACATTTTATGAACAATAACATGGTAAAGAATAAATAATTTAAATACTGCAAGAAGACTTCAGATTTAGGAAACACTCATTTCTATATTAAACTGAACCTTTAAAAGTTTGGAGCTTTATCATCTTCCCTTAAAATAGCCTGTATTTCTTGAAAAAACTAGGCAGCCTGATCCAAATGGCCTTATGTATTGGTATTCAAGGGTGCACTAAAAGGTGGACACAGACCTAGGGGGTGATCTTTAATTTTCTAACCAGCTGCGGGCATTCCCCAAGCTCAAATTTCTTCTATATGACCCTTTCTAGGCAAAGGACTGAGTGATATTGTTAAACATGGTGGGCTCCAACTGTCCCCCCAAAGGTAAGTTGGTAATGATGTCCCCTTCTATCTTCCATAGAGATAAACATTCTTGTTTGGCAATCAAACATGCATATCAATGAAAAGATCTCATGTTCTTTTTACCAAACAAAAAAAAAATTTGAGATCTAGACAAACCTATATATATATTATGTCCTCTTATGCTTTTGGACAGCTCAGCACTAAAAAGCAAAGCAGATGCACAAACAGCCCACATGTGTGAGACAGGCATTTTTTTCACGCTAATGAGGTCATGGGGGTTACATTTTTGACTTGTACAGATTACAATGTTGATCCATTGGTATAAGTGCTTACTCAGTAGATTATATGAGGATATAGGTTTAGTGTGTAGTGTATATATTATACCAGAAGCAATGTTAAGGTGCGTACACACTTCCAATTTTTATCGTTCCAATCGAACGACGAACGATCGATTGGGCAAAAAATCGTTCGTAAAAAAGTAACCAACGACGCCGACGAACGAGGAAAATTGTTGGAAACGAACGACCGGACCGGCGGATCGGATTGGGCGACGATCGTTGAACATCGTTCGTGTGTACGGTCGTTCGTTGATCGTCCATGTTCAGAGCATGCGTGATGAACGAACGTCCGTTCACTTTCCTGTCGTGCACATAGTTCCTCTATCGCTTAAACGATCGTATCTATTGTGTGTACAATATCTACGAACGATCGTGTCGTTACCTCTATGTGCAGGATCGGTGCTATACGATCGTTCATATATATCGTGCAGGAACGTTCGTCGTTAGGAGATGACAGCAGTCTTGGTAGATGAGAGAACAGTACAAATTCAGGCTTAGTGTATTGTGGAGAGATGGCTTTTTAATATACCCTACAGGTTTGTCTGGCTAGGTCTAATTGATTTTGCTTATATTTAAAGCAAAGGGAAAGATTATTCCTGATATTCTTAAGAGTTACAAACAACTTAGATAACAATGATGCATTATTTTAAGTAACTGTCAGTGTTGACTATTAGCCCATAGGTCTGTTTTATAGAGGAAAACAAGTCACATTAGACTGCATGGTGATGGAAATTGTTCCTGCCTTGTTATGCTGAACTCCCAAGTGCATTTTCCACCAGGAATGCTACATGCATGGTGTTCAATGTTTTCCCTGTGGTCATGTGCTCTGATTTTTTGCCATGTTTCAAAAATGCACAGCAGTAACACCCATAATGCTCTGGGTAGCCAGAGATCATATGATCTAGGCTGTCTTAGTTTAATATTTCTTAGGTTTCCTACGGGAACTCAGAAGTAATTTAATTCACATATTTTTTTAATGACAAGCACAAATATTTCAAGTTAAAGTAATATTAAAATATGCAAATATATGCCTTGCTGACTTGAACAAATGTGAAATTTTAATGATGTCCACTCATACCATCTTAAATAAAGTATGAAATCTCCTTTCTGTGATCAATTGGTCTTGTATGCATAGCTCAGACCGGCAGTGAGCCTGCGGTACAACTACCACTTCCTTATACCCTGAACCATGTCCATGGTTAACTGCTACATGTAGCGTCTCACCCACAGTCATCCATAAGTAATGCATGCAGTTAGCAGCGATTAGTTTAAAAATGTTCAAATTTTGGTTCCTTTAAAACCAGGGCAATGGTGGGGGCGGCACGCTGGAAGCCTCATGGGAACCACTTTCTCCATCACCAGTTTGAACAAGCCCCCTAGCCGTATTATATTCCCAAGTATTTTGTATCCTCTGTATATTATTTGTCATAATATGCATTTTGTAAAAAAAAAAACAAAAAAAAATAATTTTGTCATGCTGATCACTGTTTTATAATTGACATATTTGTAAAAATGGGATGGGATTTGTATGGTTGTTTCCACTTAATAAAAAGGAAGACAGGAAGAACTGAGACATTTATACCAAATGAAAGCAGTTTTGTGGTTAATACTGGCATTATATAAAAGTACAGTGTAGGGCCCTTTAAATGTGTACAGAGATCTCCTATGCAGGCTTTGTATACAGTAATTACCAATAATAATAAGGTTGGTGGAGGCAGATGGAGCCTCAGAGTCAGGCAGCTGTGATAAGATGTCTCGGTATCAAGGGATGCTAAAAAATGAATTGGCTTTTCATTGTGGAAGCTGAAAAGCAATTTCCTCCTTTGCATAATATGACATGTGACAAAGACCAAAGTGAGATGGACGCTCACACTTCAGATGTGCTATAGATTGGAAAGAATCATTACAGACTTCACTCCAAGCTAAACACTGTAGGAGATAGCTTTGTCACAGAATGAAGCATTCAAGGTATGTTCTGGACAATATATACGTCTAGACGTGAATAAATGGTGTACAGAAAGAATGATTACAATAAATAGACTCTCGTTTTTCTTTTTCGATAAATGCGCAAGAAATCAGCAGAGACCAATCAATTTAATGAATTTGTGTTGTTGAATGCTCATACAAATAAGTGCACAAAGACATATTTGCTCATTATGTACACTCTGCCTTGAGGTGCTATGCAATAGTTGTGCTTACCACTCCTATATTTCTGTGCCTGCTAAACATGTCCTGAGTCTAGTAAAAAAATAAATAATGCAGCTATCACATCCAAGGACTGGTAAGCAGCAATATATTACATTTTTGCTCTTGGGTTCAGTTTAAAGGCTCTGAACACCAAACACCTAAATACATATATAGGAATTGTTTTACCTACCACAGAATTTGTATTTTTGTTGACCTAGTCTTGAGATTTACAAAACTCAGCCATATAGCAAAACCCTCTGTGCTGCACTTTCACATTTAATAACAGGCCACTTTGTGAATGAGAAACAGTACATTAATAGGCAGGTCTCAATGTCATACTGCTTTCATTCCCATTTTTTTTATTCACTTTAGCACACCTGCCTAGCTTTTTATACAGATTCTCCCTTCTTTTCTATTAAATCTGTACAGCAGACTGCAGGAGGCTGATAGCAAGTCAAGCAAGCACAGGGTCCAAGCCCTAACTCCACTGAGAATCTTTGGGATGTGTTGGAAAAGATATTACACAGCGACTTTCCCATCATCAATACAAAATCTTTAAAGGAAATGAATGCAACTCCGGAGAAATAAATGTTATGATTTTGCACTTATATGACAATATCACAACAAGTGCATGCTGTAATCAAAGCTAAAGCGGCTCCAATGAAATATTAGCATGTGACTACCGGTAGCAGTATACATATAGCTAGAATAAAGTGAATAAATTAAATAATTATTAGACTTTGTACAGAAAGATATTCTAGAGTTAAATGTATTAAGACGAGGACAAAAGAAGAAATACCACAGGGGCAGATCACTACTATAGGGTACTGTGGATGTTGTCATGGAAACCATTGTATTTAAATAATGAGCGCTCTACACACACACACATACATGTATTCCATACAATATAGAAATGTGCACACTGGTCAGGAATATATGGAACTTTATTCATTCTAACCTGTGGAGGATTTCATAGCCCCATATGCCTTCCACTTTCTCCTAAAAAGATTATATATTTTTTTAGCTTCTTAACAAATTCTAGATTAAATTTTAAATTTTTAAAATTATTTATAGCATCAAGCTGTGGTTCTGTTTATCCCATGGTGGCTCAGTGGTTAGCACTCCGGCCCTTGCAGTGCTGGGTCCCAGGTTCTCCCCATGTTTGCCTTGCTTTCTTCCAGGTACTGCAGTTTCCTCCCACATTCCAAAAACATGCAGCTAGGTTAATTGGCTTCCCCCTAAAATTGACCTAAGACTGTATTAAAAAAGATTAACATACATAAAGATATTAACATATGACTATGGTAGGAATCTTAGATTGTGAGCCGCTTTGTGGGACAGCTAGTAACATGACTTTGTAAAGCACTATGTAAAATGTTGGCGCTATTTAAATACTTTGTAATAATAATAATAATCCCACCTCGCTATGTTCTCATAAATCAAAGTCAAATACTGACCTACAGTAAACCCAACCTCATCGTGCTATATCAGGGAGTATGTATACATTTCAGGAGATGAGCTCCCACATACTGCCCTGTCTTGTGTATATAAATGTGCACATCTGGGTGCATTCCGTCATTGTCTCTGACCATCACGATTGATGTGAAGGCACCAAAAGCTAATCAATATAGATGAAACTTTGAATCAACATATAATTGTGTCTTTGCTTCCTACCAACCAGACGCAGAGATGGATTGCTTTATAGTCTCTGAACTTTTTAAGACTTCTAGTTAAAGAACACATAAAAAGGATAAAAAGCTTATGGTAGTCTCAGTACAAATGAGTTTAGTGCACCAAAGGCAAACAATTTATTCAAAAATGCTCTTTGAGGAGAAGGCATAAAATAAGGATCTTATTTTCAAAATGCAAGCGGTAATGTAAAAGTTTGATGCTTCATGGTGGCCTAAAAGACAAGACTGTCAGAACTTAGATTGTAAGCACTTCTGGGCAGGGTCCTGTCCTCTTCCTCTGTCACTGTCTGTATCGGTCTGTCATTTGCAACCCCTATTTAATGTACTGCACTGCATAATATGTTGGCTCTATATTATTACTGTTTAATAATAATAAGTTGCATTCAATTGTACAAATGTTTCAAATGATGTTTTAAGAACTTGATTGGCCCAATAATAGCCAACAAAACTTCCTAATCTTCAAAAAATGGGACCATGCTAGGTTATTTGATTTAAACCAGCTACCAATAAACTGGATTACTTGAACATAAGCTTAGAGTGAAGAAACCTGGTTTGCAGTGTATAACGATATCGGTGGTATAATTTTTTTATTAGAAGTGAGGTACGCTATAAAAAAGGGCGGCCAACCTTTTCTTCGACCCCTCTTCTTCTGTCTTCCCCACCACGGTATGCGCAGTGAGATCGCCCTTACAGGAAGGCGTGTCACCCGATCTCAGGCCTGCACAGTGCAGTTTTGGATGATGTCAGCAGAAGTAAGATAGCGGTGCCCAGTGTCCAGCCGGCCGCGCTAAGAAGGATCGCAGAGGGATGGTGGGTTTTTCCCCTGGAAGTGTCATTTTTTCCTTTTAATGAAAGATCCACTTTAGGAACAGGTGTTTTGGGTGAAAGATCTGCCTTACAAGTCAAAATTGCTTTAAAATCCTAATTTCAAATGTGTTGGCCATATATTGCAAGATTTGTGTTAGGACAAATTAGCTCCAGAAGGTTATTATTAGCCTTCCCCCCCCCCCCAAACCCACAAAATTATTTCCTCTCTATGCTTCAGTGACCTGTCTCTCTGCTCAAGGCTTCCTCTTCCAAATCATGACTGTATGGTCATGAAGTTGAAGAGTTGAAGTCTTTCTCCTGAAAATGTCCTGAAAATCAGCTTGTTAAAATGCAGGGATTAGAAAAACTCCCACTGTACTTACTGGCTGATACAGATGTCTCACAGACCTTTGCCCTGTTATGTGGTCTTTTCTCCAGCTCCTAATACACATAATGTCCTAATAGAGCTTACAGTCTAAGGTCCCTACTATATTTATCTATACTCTAGGGCAGCCTTTTTTGATTGCTTTGAAAAACCCTTGAAATAGCTTTCAGGCCTCAGGGAATCTTTACCTGTAATTACTAAAATGATCTTCAGCTCAGGGCACATTAGCAGGGGCATCAGTGGGTAGAATACCTCCTGCATTGGTTGCCTATGGGAAGAATCCTCCTGAGATGCATACATGCTAACTGCTCAAGGAACCCCTAGCAACATCTGGACGAAACCTAGGGTTTCATGGAACCTTGATGAAAAAGCCTACTCAAGGGCTTTCTTAATAAGGCCCACATTAACTTAGAAGTATGGTAACTGACTGCCTGTATACACCGAAGCATTCAAAGGAAAAAGGCGCAAACACTTCTCTATGAGAATCCTTAGACTCTGTAATTACATGCACTGGTGGAATTATCAGTATAACCAAACAGAAACATTCATGGAGTGGAACAGTAGGTTTTGTGATTCTTTAAAGAATTCACTTTAGGAAATAACAAAAGTAGTAAGAGAAGATCTCACCAAAATAAGGTCAATTCTCTCTTAGACAGCTGCCACCGAAAGTATGTAGCCTTTTGGAGATTTTCCCTTTATTTCTGACACATTGGCAACTGCAATTTGCAGAATTCCCCTTACTTGTCAAACTGATCAAATAAAAAGTAATCTCCCCAGCAGAGACACATACAGGAACAAGAATCCCAGAAGAGTTTCTAAACAACCTCTAATCCATATAAAACAGAACACTTATGTTAGTTTTAGGTACATTTTAGGTGACTAAGTATATTTAGGCTGACAGTGACATTGTGGTGCAGTCACTGCTTCCTCACACCACTGATCTGCTTCTTTAGGTGAGTTGCTAAATGTAGCATCTCATCAAGGCATCCCAAAAAGAAAAATTTAGTACTCCTAAAGCAACCCACTGTCAAATATGCAAATGCGAGTTCTTTAGGAAATAGCACTGCGGCATGGGTAGCTGAGAACTTTGAGAAAAGTAGCAGCAGCAAACTCAAAATACAGGGATGGAGAGCGAGGTTAATTTCAGACAGGCAGTGCGCTGCAGTGTTCACGTCAATGGGAGCAGTTGGGACCCTTTTCTGCACGTATCTGAAGTATATCATGGCACAGTTTCCAAAATGAGTTTTGGCCACAATAGTTGCAGTTTGAAGGTTTGCACTGCGGACACAATGGTGCCATTTGCCTCTCCTGACTACACAACAGCAGTTTGCTTTCAGCCGCACCATTTAACACCACATTTAGCTTGAGCATGAACTGTACAAAATAAAGCAAAGCTTCTGTATTTTTAGTTAAACTTTAGCTTCACTGAATAAATATTTTTTAGCTTCAGTATGTTACTATGCCTTTGGGAACTCATTTGCAGAGCTAAGGTGTCTTGACAGGAAAATATACCTTACTTAGCTGCCAAGGACATTCATCAATTCATTCATTTCCTGGATTGACTTATTTGACTCAATCAGCATCATATTTTTTTTCTTCTGGCAGTATGCCCTTAACAGGCCCTTTAACACAAGACCTCTCTAACAAGCAAATGCATTAACTGAAGGAGTAAAAGATGGTCTACATCCAATTCTTCCACTAGCTCCTCTCCCAGTGACCTTCTCCCCCTTAAACTCTGGTCAGCTAATACCACGCCTTGCCCTCCCACACTAAAAAATTCCTCAGATTCCTTTGTAATACTAAAGCCTAATAAAAGTCTTTAACCTCCCACCTCGACTTTTAACCTCTCTTAGCTGTCCTTTTCCTACCCTCTCTTCAATGATTTCAGTTTTTTTGGATCTGGTTCTTGGCACTCTTGCAAACCGTTAATATATTATACATTAAACCAAGGGCATGCTTTAAAGAATTAAACACACGTATAAAACATTGTGCAGACAAGAGCATGAAAACCCATTCAAAGTAAATTGCTACCAATTGTGCTGGGCAGAAACAGCAGCTGATTTATAAAACCTGGAACTAATGTGGATCTTTTTACTGCAGATATGCAAATACATTTACTGCCAACTATGGAGATTAGCATATATTTTCCAGGCAAAATGCAGTGCACTGTAGAAGATGCAAAATTTGTGTAGAATCACTACATTTGCCATTCAAGATTCATGAACAGTGCATTAGTGGATGTGCTACAAAACTCAAATTTACCTGAAAAGAAAGACATTTGTCTTACATATAATGAAAAATAGGTGAATCACATTGTCCATATCAAGTAATGTATTAATAACAGTTTTGAGATTTTGTTCAAAAAAGAGGATATATCTATATGATATCAATTTGGTTCCTATTTTAACATTGTTTTCTAAGTTATGTTAGAATCAATGCCAGTATTCTATATTGACA
>NC_092865.1:33972338-33980631 GCF_032062135.1 Pyxicephalus adspersus | reverse complement strand
GAGCCACTACACAGTCATCTGGCTGAACAAATATAAAATATAGGTTTCCTTTACAATCTCTTCTAAGGAATTAATCTTTTAAATAATGAATGCCAGAAGCAATGGAAATTGAGGGCTAAATTGAGAAAGATAAATTTGAAAGGCATAGGATTAGATCTCCTGAACACCACCTACACAATTCAATGGGCAGTATTTGGTTCCCTAATATCATATTGCAATTTAGTTTCTTGACATTAAGCAGAAAGACAGATACATGTTTGTAAGGAATAAATAGAAAAAAATGGATAGATAGGTCAACCTTTACCAAATAAAAATAAGTGGTTTGTTCCATTAAAATTATGTAACCAGCCCACAAAAGTAGAGAGGGTCACACTTGGCATAAAATCACATCAATTTGATGGGTAGTTGCTTGAATTACCGCTCTTCTAAAAACTGAAACTGCCACATGTCACTGAGCTCACTACATCTGAAAATGGTTTCATGAACATGACAATGAGTTTTACTGTACTCAAATGGCCTCCACAGTCCAAAGATCTCAGTCCAATATATATACAATATAGTCAGAGCAGGCAGCGTGTGATGTGATCATGACAATATGGACCAATATCTCTGAAGAATGTTTCCAGCATTGCTGAGATTGTGCCACAGAGAATAATGAATGCTCCGAAGGCAAACAAAACCAACCCTGTACTAGCAAGGTGTACCTAATATAGCGGCCTCTGAATCCAAAACCAATATATGTTTTATGGGTTTGATCCAACAGTGGGACAGAACGGCTGGGTTTCAGGCAATAACCAAAGGGATCCTAGTATACAACTTATCTTTCAACAGACTCATCTGCAACATCCAATTTAAGAGGTTTACCATGTTTGAACTGTGTTTCTGTATATTATATATGCATATATTGTATTGTACTGTCTGCTTCAGTACAAACAGGAAATAAATAGATCATAGACAGAACCGGCATTGTAAATTTGAAGAAGCAAAGTCTAAATACCCACTCTCTCTAAATATATTTACTGTACTTGTTAAATATTCTATATAAAAAAATCAGGGCATCTAAAGCTCCCTAAACCCTCTTCCCCCTCCAACACCAGAGAATCTCCGTTACAGAGTGATGGAGGATTAGTAACCATTCTGTGCAGTAATCTTTCTGCTTTAAGCACATTTATCCCCATTCCATTGGTTCTCTGTGTCTGGTTTATAGTGTAACATCTAGCAGACTATTTCAAGCTGCCCTGTCATATACCCAGCATGTCAGATTAGTGGTGAGTATAGCCCCAGTGATGGCTTTCTGTTAGACAGGCTGCTGACACCAACAGCCCGTATTCTCCAGCTACTGTTTAAATAGTATTTAACATCAAAAGGAAACTATATGTTTCCTCTTTAATATATATTATTATTACACAGTATTTTCAAAATAACGCCAACATATTATGCAGCGCTTAAAAAATGTCCATAATCATGTCACTAGCTGTCACTCAAAGGGACTGACAATCTAATGTCATGGTCATATGTCATTAATACAGTCTAAGGTCAGCTTTGAGGGGAAGCCAATTTACCTATGTGCATGTTTTTGGAATGTGACAAGAAACCGTAAAAATCTTCCAATATACAGTCATAGTGTATATTAAAAACTTTGTAATACACACACACTGCCAAAACTGCTCACAACAAGGTTGGCTACCTACAAGGTTGTACAACTGAGGTTTTAATGTTTCTCTATTAGATGTAATATGCAACAGCTCTAAATAATTTTAGGGAAATGATAACATTTTGCAAAACATTGCTTACCTTCATGATTTTCATTAAATCATTTTAAGCATCCTATCTGCCCTTCTTATTCAAAAGAATGTATTGTATGAAGTTATCCATTTGCTCTGCAATTCAGAAACCTGTAAAGTAACTTTGGATGCACTTTTCTTGCCCTCCATCACAGCCAAGTGTAAAGACTGCATCCTTGGCATCCTTTAGACATGCATATGTGTCATAAAACAATTGATCAGCATTTAGAAAGAACATACATGTATAAAGAGATGCCGAGGATGCAGAATTTCATATTACACTTGGCTGACAGACTAAAGCTACGTACACACGTCAGATTTTTATCCCCCGATAATCGGCATCGGCCAATTATCGGGCGAAAATCTGCCTTGTGTACAGTCGGTGTCGTCCATCGTCCGGACGACCGACCTGCCGGATCCACGGACGATGGACGACAGCCGATCCTAATGAAAGGGAAGGGGAGAGCGCGCAGCAGGGTGCCGTTCCGTCGCTCTCCCCCTCCCCTCTCCATAGAGCATGAACGGTGCTGTATGTACAGCAGCGTTCATGCATAGTGCACTCCCTTGTCGTTGGAAAGGATCGTGAAAGATCCTTTCCAACGACAAAAATTGGAAGTGTGTACGCAGCTTAAGGGAGAGGAGAAATGTACATCTTTGTTAGTGATACAATGTGGCTGTGTTAGGACATAAAGTCTTAGAAAACGTAATAGATGCAAACTGTGGCACCAGACTATTAGGCTTAGTTTACATAGACTGGTTCCCCAACATTTAACCAGAGCGCTTTAACTCCCATGTTTGAAACTCCCATGTATTGCAATGGGTTAGTCAACTCCCATGTGGGTGTGGAACACATACGAATGCTCCGCTAGGGGTGCCAGGACAATCTCACCATACAGTCTCACCCCTAATTGGCTGAAAAGGATAAATACTAATTACTTTTGAGGTGTCATATGGGGACACTGCACCTGGCAGCCAAAGCTCTACTAGGGACTCCGGGAGTTGTGTCCCTTTACAACCTCTCTCTTGACTGGCTGAAAAAGGTAACCCACTATGATGGGTTAAGTGTCATCAGGGTTTACCTTTTTTCAGCCAATTAGCACTAGAGGTGAATGGGTAAACTTGTCCTCATTTGCCCTCTGGTGCCTCAGGATCCCACTCCGCCAGGAGTTCCATGGCTGTGCTCATGTCAGAGTGCAGCCGTGGGAGTCATCCTTTCATGGTGGGATAACCTAAAAAAAAGTATTTACATTTAAACAAATCACATACATGTAATAAAAATACTTTCATATTAAAGTCAGGTCTCATATATATTTAACCCTTTCTGATAATGGGTATAGTAGCCCTGTACTCATTCCCCAGAGATAAATTACCTTAAAACTCTTGGAAACACTTATATAAATGCATATATGCATAATGCGGTAAGAGCATTTATATTGGTTTTAAAAACAGTCTGTGTAGACCCGGCCTTAAAGAAAAACCTGAAAATAGGTTGTGAGAAATGTACGATTTGGAAGAAATATGGTAGGTAGTTTTTGCCACTGTGCATAATATTCATTACAAGCAAAAACCATAAAGTAAATCAACTGCTATTCCTGCATGGTATGTGTATTTTTTTATTATTTTGGTGAACATTTAGTTCTCTGGTGGCTGTGCTTTGCTGATTGCATTAGCTCACTGCCAGCCTACCAGATAGTTTATGTCTGATTGTTAATGGCAAGGAAAAATTACACTTTTAATTCAAAGGATTAAATCAATTGAGAAATACAAACATTAAGCCTCCCGATTTCTGTAAATTTTATTATTTCATCAAAAACTGTAAAGAAGACTAACAATGCTGCCTATGATTTCAGAGCAGAAAAATTCTGTTGTTGCTAGGATAAATGGGACGTTAGGACCATACGTATTTCTATCAGAATAATGGGTGTTTTTCTGATCTTGTAGTCCTTTTAGTAGGATAAAACATAGTGAAATGTATTGCAGAGAGGTACCGAATATGATTTTTAAAATTATTTGGCGTCTGTGGCAGATTCTGTGTGTGAGGGCATATAACTTTTTCAGCTCCAGAGAAAAGTATAGAAACAGCACGCTCATGATCCATCTCACAGAATCCTAATTTACCCTCACATAACGACAACCTCACTTCTGCACACTCGTAATTATGCTCTACAAGAACCATCGGATCAGAAGTATTAAATATACATATTAATCCAAACCTTGTTCCATAACTTATTCAGGAGGAGTACATGGTAGATTAGGCAAAAAGCAAATTAGACTCCAGGAAAATTTGCACGGAGATCAATGTAGTGTTTTTATCAATTATTCAAAAAGCTGGAAAAGGAGCCAGACATAAAACATATCACAGAGCTAATATACAGGGGATAGTACAACTTATAGGGTAAATAAAACATTCTGGGAACCGGATCACTGGTGTTTTTATGAAGTCCTTCTACTTCTTTAGGGGTAGAATAATAATAATACCCAATAGGACATGTTACTGGGTTACAAATAGAAATAATATTAATAAAAAAACAAAATTTAAAGAATAAAACTGTGCTCTGGGTAATAACCCTGTATAAACTAACCTTGGGTTTAAAAGAAGTTCCCAAAACACCAAAACCAGACCACTCTGCTTATGTTAAAATCAAAGTAACATTTCCTAAATGATATCTGAATGATTCTAATATCATAACCAAAATATGTTTACTTTTCTCTTGAAGGCTGAGTAATATGTAGACCTAGTGAGGTTATTACTGGGTCTGTTTTCTGAATTTCATTTAGCCATTGGGAAAACATTTGCTGGAGTTTGTAAGCAGAGCTGTGAGTGACAGAATAGGTGTGATAAATGAATGCCCCTATTATTGCCAGAGTTGGGCAACTAAATGTTTTCAATGACTGCACTTTATTACCACTTTACATCACTGGCATATGAATTAAGATACAGGATTTTATTTCTCCCAACTACTGATGTCCTCACCTTGATGATGAATCTGCCTGTATTCTATAGAACTACAGGAGGAGGGTTGTTGATGCTAAGGATGCAGAAGAAGTGGTTGGATGAGACTAGACATCATCTGCATAGAAATTATGGGCTTATATAGGCTGAACGGAGACTTTGTGATTTGGCAGTCAATAAAAGAGAACAGTAGAGACTGCATGGTCTTAAAGATACATGGTAAATCAACGTCAATGTAAACTGATGAATCCAGTATTAAGACTTAATAGAATACATTAAATTTTAATCCTGGAAATACAATTAAAAAACAACTGTATTATTTTTGCTTTTGGCAAAATAGTCATCTGGGAACATGTACCCCTGGTGCCGGTTTTTCTGCCAACTAGAGATTCTAATCTTCTGCATGACTTTCTCTAATTATGCACCCTATTGTTACCTACCCAGACTGCCAGCCACCACTCAGCCTAATTATGAAGGAAATCAGTATCTACACAAGACAATTAATTACCCCACATGAACCTGAGTTTTATGAGTAATTTTTAAACGCACACTGTGTTGTGGAGCCTAAAGTGTCCGACAGTGTTTTCTACATTATACTGCACAGAACAGCCTGGATAGAAGAAACCCCTGTCACATGATTTATTAAAGTCATATGGCAGGTTTCTTCCTTCTTCCAACACTTTTTTCTACTCACTTTTTTCTACTCACTCACATTAGAATAGATGGGATGTCGTTGCATTAAAATTCCAAAGCAAACATTTGCCAAGCTCAATATTTTACCCAAAATGCATCTTATCTGCACAAATGATTTAATTTTATCCACTGCAGTTTTGAAATATTTAATATTTGCACTGTGTATTTTATTGCAGATATTTGATTTTTCATTGTTGTTTTTTTTATTGCAGATATTTGTTCTGCAGATATTAATCATTCCAAGTACCGGCCTTTTCTGCAATGAGATCACCAACAAGCAAAGCTGCACCAATAGACGCAACTTGCTAGGGCAATTATTCAGCGAAGCAAGCCCGAATGCATTCTAGTGTTGAAATGTATTTAATCTGTTCTAACCCTTTGTGCTGACATTGAAGAAAGCTGGAAAATCAGATGACCAGAGGGATGATCATTCTCGGAAATCCCATCTATAAACTGTTGCCATGGTCACAAAGAACTTAAATCGTTTATTGTTGGTTTTAGAAAAGACTGATTTTTTTTAGCAGACTGAAATAAAAAGATGTTTTAAACATTACAACTGAAAAGCGGTTTAGCAATTATGCATTTTTTAATATATGTGGAGGTTTTCTTTTATTTTTTTTAACAAAAATGTTCAAACATACCCGTATTCGTCTCATTGCAGCCACTATCTCCACTCTGCTGTTTGGACGTGGAACATCCAGGCTTCCAATGTACTGCAAGAAAAAGATGCAAGTTTATTTCACTCTCTTGATGTACAGCAATACACTTTATTACCAATAAGTGTCACACACTGACTTTTCATTGTTCTCATTGTGCCAGTGAGGAGCTTTCACTGAGTTTGGCTCACACAGTGGAAAGACAAGAAATGTCACAGTGCTAAACAATAGCTGACTGGGTCAGAGGAATATGAGTAAGCAGGGAAATAGTACAGCACAGACACAATAGTTCAGTGTGCAGCTACAAAAACCCACAAAAGACCAACAGCACTACAATGTCCCTACTCATTAACCAAGTAATACGAAGTAAAACTAAGTAATACAAGGTCAATCAAGGATATGTGCAGTGCAAACACCATCTCAAGGTCATATATCGGCCATTACAATTATACAAAAAAAACTTTAGTTATATAGCTTGGCTCAAGTTGATTAATTTTGTGATTTAGAATAATATCTGTATTGAAAAGACAAATTATATAAAGGAGAGACCGCAATACAAACATCTGATGTTTTTAAAGCTAAGTACACACCACAGAACTAATTCAATAATAGTGGGAAAACTGCTCCCTATGGTGGTTTCAGTGCTGGAACTAAAGGAGATGAAACAATCCCACAGTTAGATTAAGATTAATGGGTCAGGGTACTCAGGAGCTTTGGTAAAATACAGCAACCAAAAGCAATCATGTGAAAGTGACCTGCTGATATGGATTACTGCAATTACTCAAACTTTGCTTTCTAATAAGGGTGTGCATGGACAATCTGACCAACTTCAGAGGACTATGGTGCTGAGAATGTCGATGGGAGTGGAAAGTGGAAGAAACATCTGCTGCATTTAAAGTTGCGTTGGCTAGCTAAAAGTCGTAACAAAGTCAGACCTTATCATTAAAAGGGGGTCTATCTGACTGTTTACATTTTGTTGAGCGCACCACAAGCTAGATTTTAATGTCATATTACCTAGTAATAATTAAACATTCACTAGAGAGATTGGGAGCTTCTTCTAACCATGGCAGTGTGCAGACCTAGGAAGTTGCTCCCAAAATGCTGTAGAGATTAAAATGTGATGAATATCCAGCAGGAGTGACACATGCAAGGTAAGCGGCGTCCTTCATAGCAACCACTGGCTAATTCTTGATAGTGGCAGACATATGTTTATTCTCGAAATTCCTTAAATTGCACAGGATAGAAAGTAGTGAAGCTAGGAGATCAGCAATTAGAAATCGTTATCATGTATTTATATAGCACCTACATATGCTATACATTGCTTTACATAAGCAATACTCATCGCATTGACTGTCTCTTAAAAAGTGCTCATATTCCCTACCACAGTCAGATACATTCTATTGTCACTAACACTGTTCACAAAGGAAAAGTAAAACAGCTGCAATTAGTATTTTTTATTGACACTATAGATTTATGAATAGTTGACAGTCCACCTAAAAAGGCATGCAAGTATTACAAGAAAGACAAAAAAATCTAAGAGTTGCCAAAAAGAGCAAATTGCCCTTTGAAGCCCCAACTAACCCCTCACATACTGTTGGTTTTACAAAGGTAATTCCCCATACTGCTTATGTCAAAGCACTATAAATGACTGCATCCATATCTACTAACATTATCTTTTTAGAGAGTTCAATACTGCTACCCCCTGCCTTCTCCGTCAGCTACTTTAGCTCAAGGGCAACCAGCCGATTACAATATACAGGTCTCCTGTGAGAAAATATAAATTCAACACAGACTCTGAGAAAGTTAAAAAAAAACAAAAAACACAGCAATTAAATAAAAGCCACAATGGAAGAGAAGGTTAACTGTGGAGTCTGTGGGAATTTTGAAACTCCACCTTGATCACAAATGCTGTAATTGTTCTAAAGATATTTTTTTCCAGATGAAAAACTCCATCATTCACTTAGGAAGCAGACCATGAAAGATTTAGAAATAAGTCTCCAGCAGCCACTAAAAGAGTAAAGGACAAGACCCAACTGGAATCACCTATATACTAATGAAAAAAATATCTGCGCCTGAAGCATTGTTGTGTGCTAAACAGAAAGTAAAGCCAGATCTAGCTGAAGCAGGGTAATGCTTACAAATGAAACATTTCTTTACTTGGGTAATATATTACATGAAAGAAAGACAGAAATTCCCTGGCAGTCTTA
>NC_092865.1:33967001-33971614 GCF_032062135.1 Pyxicephalus adspersus | reverse complement strand
CTTCTACGCATGTCTGAGCATCCCGGGCATGTGCAAAAGAAGCAATTTAAAGAAAAAAAAAAAAAAGGTGCGTGAATAATAATTTCAAATTATTTTCTACTGCATTTAATACAAAATAACTGTATTGAATGCAATACAGTGGATTTATATGTCTAAAAGCAGTACATTCATGAAAATGTATTTTAGAGTATATTATAATAGTAAAATAGTATAAGTATAGTATTTTTTTTTTAAATATTGATGTTTTATTAATTTATTTAATGCATTATTTGACATAATTTTGTGTTTCAAATTTTATTATACTCATAATATTATATTATACTGTAAAATAAATTTTCATGAAAAACAATGTACCGCTTTTAGAGATATAAAACCGGACAGAAATGAAGCGCCTAGGAGATTAAAAGCCACAATATAAATCTACCTCGAGTGCACCAAACCTAGATATTACCTTGCAAAAGTAATGGTGACATCATCAGTGTGCTGCCTATGCAAACAAAAGAGCTGTGGGATGGACTCAGCAAGTCCACCCAACAAAGCAGAACTAAACCCCAGTCAACAAATACCTGCCCTATTCTGCCATCTTCTTCCTCCCAGGGAGGCGCACCGGATAGAGCCGCGGACAACCGGTTGGCAACCGCTGCTCTTGAGTGGGGTTTCTTAGCCAGGGTTCTGCGGAGGTTGCTGGGAGTTCCTTGAACAGTTAGTAATTTGTGCCTTCTAGGTCAGACAACTGATACTAAATATCTATTTGGCTATCTGTAAGGGTGACATTCTTCCCACTGGCCAGCAATGTCAGACATTCTTCCCATCAACAATAAGACTGATGTACTGTGGGCCCTTGATACTGACTTTTTTCATAAGGGTTCCCCAAGACATGAAAGTTATTTCTAGGGTTCCTCCGTGTAAAAGGGTTGAGAAAGGCTGCTCTAGAGCTTGTTTCAGCAATCATTTTTTTTTATTTCACCTTTTTTGTTTTTATAAACAATTGGTAAAATGGCTGCAGAGGCAGATGCTGGCAGGACAGATGAATAGGGTGTCCTAGAAGTAGGCACACTACACAGAACTATATCTCCCAACAATCCTTTCACTAGGCAAAGTGTGTTGGCAGGGTCTTAGGAATGAAGGCAGCATCATTGTCTTGCTGTTCAAGAAATTCAAAGCATATATGTTAAAGGTAGAGAAGGGGTATTAATCAGCAGAACTGTAGTGTAGCAGACAAAATCCTAAGCAAGGATGACAATGGTGCATGGAATTTCAATGCAGTCCAGAGAGCAGCCATAACCAACAATATATTGTTATGAGATCACTGAAATTCTGGAACAATTTAGAGATTTGTCTTTTTTTTGTCAGTCTACTGTCTAACCAAACACAATTTCAGACAATGACCCAGACAGACAAAGCCTTTGTACATTATATTATAAGAAAACTGCATTAGTACTGATTTAAGCTTAAGATGCTTTGTGCTATGGCTGGAATAGGGTGATCCATACCTTCCAAACACCTAAACCATGAGAACAGAAGGAGGTAGTAGAAAACAGAATTAAGATTTATGGTGCAGATGTTGCAGCAGGTATTCCAAAGAGAAGCCTTTAGATTAGTCTTGGCTCTAGGAGACTACAAAATAAAATATATCTTGTCACCTAACCGTCACATATCATGTCACATGATAAATGTTTTAATTTGTGACCAAAAGCCCGAAATCCAATAGTGTATGAAAGACAAATTCTGACACTTACTATTTAGTCCCAATGTGAAACCTCTTTCCCCACCAATAGCATATTGCTACATACAGTGGCTTTACGGTCAAATATGAAGAAGCAAAAAGAGACTGGACATGGAAATTTGAGGATAACATCTTTGTATTTGAAGAGGAACTGAACTGAAAAGTCCCCCAAAACAAAAAAATCCACTTATCATTAATCATGCGGGGCTATCGATCGGTCCAGAGGTCTCTTCCATCGGATCTTGCATCGTCCCAGCAACCGTCTTCGGGCCACCACAATCTTCTGCTCTTCGTACTGGTTCTTCTACCTACGTCACCTGACCCAGGCGTGAGATCGAGTGACGTAGGTTGAAAAAAAAATTGCCGATCTTACTGTGCGTGCGTAAGATTGGCAATTTGTTCCCCTATTCACTAATGAGCGGGCAAGCGCAGAAGGAGCACCTAAGAGCCTCGCGACATGCATGACATAGTTATCCTGGGGGGCTTTGCGCTCCCATTCATAAAAGTGTTGTCTACCCTTTTATGTAAAGTGAAAATTGAGAGTTTAGGTATGCTTTAACAGAGAGCAACATGCCCTGTTTGGTTTAAGTGAAATTGTGGCTTGTATGGTAGGTGGCTAATTCAATGTGAATGGCCTGTAATGCACCTCAATGCATGAAAAAATATGGCAAGCTTTTTCCCATTAGCATTGTGATGTGGAGGTACAAGTGTTGGCATTCTAAACTTTTAACACTGCAGCACATTAATGCTCGTAACATGTGGTATAACATCTGGGGCAGCCTGAATTGGCCCTAAGCAGTCCCAGCCATTTACTTAAAAATACTAAAAGGCAATAGATTAGGATAACAGACAAGGGACTAATAATCTTTAAAGGAGAAACTAGCAGAAGCAGACTTTTTAATTATGTATGCAATGCAGATAAATGGATTAATGGAAGATAATTAATGTACATTTTATATATTGGAGTCCTGACCTTTGTGGTTAACAAACACTGTATATCACTTCCATAGGCTGTTTGGAATCCCTGCCCTTTCCACCTTGAAATCTGCTTGCATGTATTCACTGCCAAATGCTATTCACCATTATCCTGTCATATGATGACATATTCTTTCACAGTAATGTGTAGACAGGTCATCCTCTCCTGGTTTTTTTATTCTTTGTTCATCGTCCCGATTTAACTGGCTGCAGGTCATTCTTTCCATTTAATTTATGTCAATATATAGCTAAAGCCACACAACTGACCGACGAATGATTTTCAATATTGGGCCACCCAAACAATCACTAAAGCAAGAACAAAGTTTTCACAAAGTATTTCCAATACATCTTTGGCTTTAGCAAGTTAAAGTGGAACTGATCTCAAAATGTTAGGATGGTATAGGGAACCTCTAGGAGTGGTAATTTTGTCTAAGTCGAAATACCCTGAAATGTAAGTTTATCTTAAATTCCTTTAAAAAATAGCAGAGAAATTACTGGTATGTGATGTTGCCTAGGCACTTATGTATCTACTACTTCATAGTTGTACATCTCGTTTGCAAAGTCTAAAACAATGCTGCCTATGACTACTAGTTTTAGATGATTTTATAGTTGTGAGATTTTATAGTTGTGCTCTTTACTGTTCTCCTTGATGGAGGGTCTAAAATGAGGAAGCAAAGCCATGCCTTTGATACCCTACCATGATAGCCATCACCTCATAGACACAAATGTGGAAGAAGTCAGTAAGAACACAGACAATACTGGTGACAGGCCATTGGTCTGCATTTTTTTAGCCCAGCTTCCATAGTTAAGTTTGTTTTTAAAGAGGAAGGTGCTGAGATCTGAACAAGTAAGTATCAAAGTGTCTTTTGTGTGTGTTTTAGCCCTACACTACAGAACGCATGTGCTATGCCATGTAGAGCTTGACCCTTTATGCATATTTTGTCACAAAATGTTACAGCTGTATTATCATTTACAATTATCTAATTACTGTATTTCAGTTTGCAGCATTACTGAAAAATATTTAGTTATATCATTCAGAAGTGTTAGTTTTCAGGCAACGACTTCCAGACATTAAATTCTCGTGTAAGCTTCACCAAAACCTATAAAAAGGAACAAAACAGTTAAACATAGGTTGCCTTGCTCTTCCATCTGCTGTGTAAATAGCTAGAGTTAACATGCATATATTACATATACTATATCACTAGACAGGTGTGCTAGGGTACGAAGGTCCATCAGGTCAGAGATATGAAGTTATTTAGGGCCTCAAAAGGTACATACAATTATTAAAATAAAAGTCAGATTGCAACTCTATACAATTTAATTCAGAGATAAAAAAACATGATAATCTCAAATTTAAAGGGTTACACTAGTAAGAAGATTAAAGCTGAAGCTTATTCTCGTAAAATTTTACCTTGGTTTCTCCTCTCCCACCTACCCCTGTCATGCATCTATATGCTTATTATATTTAATTAACCTTTTCGGCTTTTATTACATATTTTTATTTTAGAAATGAAGGGGGAACATAGCTAGTGGGAAAAGACAAAAAGGTTCTGTATATAGCTTTCTGATAACATAGGTCCCTGTCCTAGGCAATGCCTGAATGCGTCGCTAAGATTTATAATCAAAAGGTCCTAAATCACTACACCAGCCAGAATGCGGCAGGCACTAGCTGATCTACTGCAGCTTCCATTGCACACTGTGAAATACTTGGAACAAATTTACATGTAGTCATTTGAATTCAGTAGAAAAGCCTGAACATGGCTGGAATTCTGCTTTAACAATGAAACTAGCTAGGAAAAACACAGAACAATTGCTGAGATTATAGGATGTTAGGGACTTCCAGTTACTCAAAACTGCATTATTATTCTATTATATAAGTATATGTAAAGCCAACACCTTTTTTTTTATGCAT
>NC_092865.1:33964659-33966741 GCF_032062135.1 Pyxicephalus adspersus | reverse complement strand
GAGAATGAGTGTGGCTTTTCATAATGGAGACCTCCCCATGATGTAAAAAATTGAGAGTAATGCAGTGTTCAGCCCAGAAATGTTTTTAAGCCGCATTGGAAGAAATTTCAGTTGAATGGCAGCCCCTGCAGTGTGACCCAACTCTTCAGTAACCACCCAAAAACAGCCAGGTGGTGTGCCAGGCTAAAGGGAGCTGGGGAGAACACTGGTAATGGAATGGTACCAGGGGTATGTTCTGATGCAGCACACTCATTACCAGACCTGATAAATACCCTAAATAAGCAAAAGGGAAAATCTTGGGTTTCTTTTCACTTTAGGTCATACTGGAATCACATTGAGAATATGAGTCTTTCTATCAGGAACACAGACAGCAACATCAATTCATGAGTAAACCTGTAGATGGTAGTCACTGGATTCAAGCACCATGTTGGTTGCTCTTTTGACAAAGAATCTGTTAAAAGAATAACAACCCTGCACAAAAGGACACAAAATGACCACAAGTAGAAGCTTAGAGTCAAATCTAGAGAAAGTAAGAATATGTTTTTCTTCTTGCTTAAGAGACAAGTTTTGAGGGCTTTCAGGATCCCCTTCTTAAGGTCTTTTAGGTTTGTTAGCGGAAGGTGGCAAAAAAGACCTTGATGAAATTAAACAGCTTAGGCTGCGAACACACGTTCAATATTTGCCATTGGAAAGGATCTTTCAAGATCCTTTTCGAAGACAAGACACTGAAGGATGCATGAACGAGTGATGTACATACAGCACCATTCTGCTCTATGGACAGGGGAGAGGGGAAAACGTTCTCCCCTTTACTTCTATTACAATAGTTTGTCGTCCGTGGATCATCTCTATTGCCACATTCCCATCCAATATCAGAACAGAGGCGATTATAGGACAAAAATTATTTGACTTGTGTACTTAACCTTAGTATAGAGATGATATTCCATGGAGAACTCTGCTATACAATGTTGCAGCAGCGACAGGTATCCAAGGTGGAGGATTTCCACCCTTTTTGGTGAACATAAACATAATAAATCAGTAAAAAGAGGAGACCTGGTTTGTTGTTCTATCTTATCATGCTATAATAAATAAATATTTATCTTTTTATCACACTTATCTGCAGTAACACCTTGCTGATCTGTACAGTAAAAGTGACCTAGATACAATTGTAAAGGAGACCGACTCATTTTACAATCAAAAGACTAAGAGCTATTAAACAATACTTTATAGGATACCCACTCATGCAGCATTTTGGTGTTTGCATATAGCTGGTGCCCTAGAAATAACCAGAGGTTGTGATCTCTGGTGCTGAGCTCATCTCTGCCATCACACTGGACAATCATAGGAAATCAATTAAAACATTTTCCTTCACACAACAAAATCGACATTCTGTCCAACTTTTTAGGCCTTAGGTTATTTGCGGAGATTCTCCCCAACACGTGCCAGATACATATTTTAAAAACACAGATACTTTAAAACACAACTGAATTAAGTAAAGCTTTGCATTTATTTACAAATTTAGATTTGTGTTTCATTGCAACTAAACATCTGAATCTGTCTAGCTATCAGCTTTTTGTTTTTTGCTGGTTAGTAACCCTGAAGCTGGGTACACACGTGCAATAATGGTCGTTGGAAAGGATCTTTCACAATCCTTTCCAACGACAAAGGACTGCACGATGCATGAACGAGTGCTGTACATACAGCAGTGTTCTGCTCTATGAAGAGGGGAGGGGGAGAACGACGGAGCGGCACCCTGCTGCGCATTCTCCCCCTTCACTTTCATTAAGATCATTTGTCGTCCATCGTCCGTGGATTCACCAGGGTGGTCGTTCGGACAATGGATGATGGGCACTGTACACACGCCAGATTCTAGTACGATATTGGCCCTGAGCCGATTATCGGACGAGAAGCATTGGACGTGTGTGCGTAGCTTTAGCCAGAACTAGCCAATCAGGATCTACTGAATTCACATGTGGCATTGGAAAGGTGGAAAACAACCTTACAATTCGTTGTTTTTCCATTGCCAGATCACAGGCTGGTCTGGATGTAGCCCCACGCAGGGGGCAAACCTTTTTGTTAAAAAAT
>NC_092865.1:33922516-33963824 GCF_032062135.1 Pyxicephalus adspersus | reverse complement strand
CATCCATCCTGGCGGCTCCACGAACGAGGAACAATCGTAATGGAAGTGAAGGGGAGAGAGAGCAGCAGGGTGCCACTCCGCTCTCCCCCTTCCCCTCTCCATTGAGCCGAACAGAGCTGCATGTACAGAACTAAATAGAGCAGTCTGTACAACACTTGACTGTTCTACACATACTGGGGATGATCAAAAAAGTTCCTTGGTTAATGTCTGTACACACAAGTTTATCCATTTCAAGTATTTATTTTTAAACAACATTCTGTTACTAGAAGTAATACCAGTGTGGCAAATCTGGTAGAATAGAGGGGATTGTTCAAGTTTCATCCAGCTTTCACAGGCCATATGGGAGTTCACTATAGTCAGTACTAGGTTCCCATTATTTTTTTTTTTTTTATTTTGGTACATTTTTTATTGTGTTAGGAGATAAGGTATAAACTACACAGGAGGGATCTGATTGGAAGATATATATAAAAAATTAAACAGACTAATTAGGATCACCAGGCTTAGATGTGGTAGCAGAGTTTTCTTTTTCTGTTATTTTTTTCTCTTTGCTTCAGGAATATTGTGAGAGTAGGTGAACTGAAACATCATTTAGTGCATATAACATATTGCAATAATATTTTGACGTGCAAGGTCCTAGGCTGCGTACACACGTTCAACAATTGTCCAACGGCAAAAGACTGAACGAGTGCTGTACATACAGCGGAGTTCTGCTCTATGGAGAAGATAGGGGGCGTAGCAGCACCGCCCTGCACTCTCTCCACTTTACTATTTTAATAATTTGTCGTCTGTGGATCTGCCAGGACGGACCCATGAACAACATCGGACTGTACAGACACCAGAATCTCATCTGATATCTGAGGAGATTTTGAGACGAGGATCATCTGATGTGTGTACGTAGACTTAGTCCTTCGCACCCAAAATTTTAGGAGGCTCTTGACTATGGGAAGCTTATATCTGTGACATGGTTTACCTAAACTTGATCACTTAATTGCAGTTTATGCACTGAGAAAAGGATGAGACCCCAAACATAATCTTTACAGACATATGAAACCGTTACAAGTCTCTTTACCTATTCACTGACCAGGAGGAAGAAGGCAAATGGCACAAATAGCTTCTAATATGATCAGATTAGATAATTTTGACATTCCATGTGCACTTGAATTGGCATGCATGGGATTAGAATCTTGACATTACCTGAATGTATGGTGGGGGCGATCTGGTCCATTTCCTAGATGAATGGAATGATTCACCTAGGCAACCAGCAAGAGTAATTTACAGTTATAGTGATGTAAAGCTAATGGCAGATGAAAAGGAATACATCTGCAGAATACAAATAACCGTAAACATCGTGTACAGAGTGCCTAAACAGGCACAAATCATCATATACAGCGCAGTAACCAGCACGGATCCCTATCAAGCTCTAGTAGTGGACACATTTTAAAAACCCTGACCATTTTTTAACTGAATATACCCAAAATATGTTCTGCATCAGAAATATTCCATGGTTTTAGGCTGCGTACAAACGTTCAATAATTGTCACTGGAAGATCTTTCACAGTCCTTTCCAAGAACAAAAGACTGAAAGATGCATAAATATGTGTTATACATACAGCACCATTCTGCTCTATGGAGTGGGGAGGGGGGAGAACGACAGAGCAGCACCTCACTGTGCTCTCTCCGCTTCACTTCTATTACAATCGTTCGTCAATCCGCCAGGACGGATCCATGAACGGTGAGCGCTGTACACACCCCAGATTCTCGTCTGATATCAGCCACGAGAAACATCTGATGTATGTACATAGACTTAGTTGTGTTATTTGAAAACATCAGGAAATACTTTTATTATGGCTGCAGCTGCAAATAACATCCCCAACAAGGAGGGTGCAGGGCCATCTGAAGGGTGCAGGGCCGTACTGGCTATCAGATCTGGTATGCAATCATTCTCTCTTCTTCTGGGGTATGTAGTGGGTCAATAATATGAGTAGTTGAAGATTTGGCACTCTCACCTTTGCTGCACTAGAATACCAGGTTTTAACCTCGACTAGAACACTATCTGCACAGACTTTGTATGTTCCACCAGTGTTTGCATGAGTTTTCTCCAAGCACCCCAGGTTTCTCTTACATCCCAAAAACATAAAGTTAGATTACATGCCTAGCCCTCACAAATCTGTACTAATGATATTGGTAGGGACAATATTGAATATCACAACACGCTGCAATTTAGAGGTAAAGTGAACCTTCTGTGCAAAAAGGAACATTTACTTGCCTACCAGCCTCCTGCATGAAAATAAAAGGAACGGCTCTCTTTTCTAGAAGATGTCACCTACAACTTCTGATAGCCAGAAAGGAGGCAATTATTTAAAGAATTTAATAATTAACTATTTTCAAAGGCAGTAAGAAGCTTTTCAAAAGAGGGAAAAAAACAATTGCATTTTAACAACAATGCCTGCGATAGCATTGTATTTACCAAACAACAATACACACCTAATGCTTTTAGTATAAATCTAGCCTAAAGCAGAAGAGATGAGAGCTAAATAGTGAGATGTTTGTCCTCCTCCAGTCATGAAATGTGGCCAGATTTATCTGCAGGCAGCTGCTTCTAATGCACACTGTGAGAAGCTGACATTGGGAGATCAGTGTAAGCAATTCTGCTTTAAGTTTATGCAGGGGGAAAGCCATGTATATAAGATCTGCTGCTGTGTTCCCCAGTGGCAAGTACAGGTTAATATCAGGAAAAGCTAAAATAATCTGATAAAAACATATATATCAGCAAATATGTATCTGATTGCTCGGGGCAGAACAGTCAGGTGTTGCCACAATATTCCATCATACTTTAGAAGAACATGAACTAAAACTTGACTGGTTGCTATAACTAAAACAAACATTTTTATATTGGAGACCGAGAAAAACTATTTACCCATCGAAGGCATAAAAACATTGTTAAAAATTAATTAGGTTTCCTATGGCCCTTGAATTTCCACATGGATACAGGTGAAAAGCCATCTATTTTGGAGTACATGATACACTGACGGAATGGAAATTCATTTGCGCTGGCTAAACGAACTATTAATAACTAGCGGTTTTGATCTGCCCATGTCCCATCCTGTTTCCAAGCAGGATGTGATGAGAGATGAGGATAACACAGATATATGGCATCTGTACCATGCTGAACACAAATGTCCTGATTACCCTGCACTGATTGCTTCTGTCACCACTGGCAAAGCCCTATAGAGGAACATCACATTCATTTACTTAAAGAGATCACAAGATCATCTATTTTATGAAAAAACATCCCATATAAGTGTATTTAATCTTATTTTTAAAATGTTACTTTCCTGTTAAAGTCCTGGGATTGCTGGGCACCACCAATTTGGATTTGATGTCCTTCAAGTGACTATAGCAGCCCTTCTCAAACAACTTTCCAGTCCTTTGGAACCACTTCTGATGTTTACTATATCTCATATCTCCAATGATATATATCTCAATGTCACAGGACATTAGGCTGATGGTCAGTGGGAAATATGCTTCTGATAGGTCATTGAGAAGAAGACACCTTTCTCAGATGTTGTCTGTGAGAAGTTGGAACACTTACAATTGGAAGAAATTTGAACCCTTACAAACCTCAGGAAGAACCCTGGTTGAGAAAGGTTGATCTATAGTATTCCCCTTTACCCCCACCCCATCATCATAATAATAGGGAAAGTCCCCCACGTGAAAGTTGTGTGACTCTCGGGTGAACACATGTGTAAATGCATCCCTAAATATAGGAATGACAAATATCACCAGGACTACACTGAGGAGACACTAGGAATCTAGAAATACAGCCAATAATATACCCAATAAAAAAGCACAACTAAAAGCATGTCTCCATGTTCCACTGCTGGCACCGTCATCACCTGGTCCTCTTCCAGATTCGGGTCCTCAGCCACCTTGATGGGCCAGGCTAGAATGATGCATCTCCTACGCATGCATGTGCACAGGAGTTTATTATTCCCTGACGGAATTATGATATTTACTTATAAATAAATCATAAGTATGTAATCTAAAAAACAGTGCAGGAATGTGGAATCAGAAATGAGCGTCATGGATATTCCATATACCTGGCAGCAACAGTCAGTATTGATCGAAGTGAGATGATCTGCTCATTAGAAAGGTTAAAGGTTTTTAAAGCAAGCTAATATTTGTAATGTTAAATCAATTAGGACACAAGAATGGAAACATTGCCTGCATTAATAAGTGATATTTCCTCATAATCATGAAAACCTATAGGACACTGTGGTAAATTACTATACACAGGTACCAGTAGAAGAGTATATTTTTTCCCATATATTAAAAAAAAATATTAAAGGTCTAAAGCATAGCTGAAAGCCATTTTGGAGAGAGTGGGAAAAAAAAACTAGCTACCAATTGCTGATAATGGAAGATCACTTTGTTAGATACTAATCATTGATGAAGGAAGATTCCAAGGCTAGCTACCAATCACTGATAAGGACGATTACACTGTTAGATAATACCTACATACATATATCACTACACACTAATGTCTGATATATGAAGGTCACAACCCTACAGGAGAGGATCACATTGCTAACTATTAAATGATTGGATTAGAAATTCATAGCGGTGATTTGTCCCTGCTACAAAATCACTTGTGTGACATCAGCTTTAGATTATGAAGAATGAGGGTCTAACTCAAACTTTTAAACATGGGGCAACCCTTAAAATAACTTTCAGGTCCTCAGGGAACCCCTGCTATAATGTCTATACCCAGAGCTCACAGTACATTAGTCTGGTGGTCAGTGGGAAGAATTCCTCTTACATTATTGGTCAGTGGGAAGAATTCCTCTTACATTATTGGTCAGTGGGAAGAATGCCACCTTACAGATACCCAAAAAGATGATTCAATTTTTGTTAAACTGACCTGAGAGACACCGGACCTGCTTAATGAAGCCCTGGCAATCTCTGGAGGACCCCAAAGGTTCCACAAAACCCTTCTGGAGAAGCACAGATCTAACTCCACAACCCAATACATCTCCAGGCCGGTTGGACGTCACACTACACTCACATAACATTGGGCAACCAGATGGTAACAAGATGCCATTGTATGGCAATGTGAAATAGGATATGAAATACTCCGATATAAAACATAATATTTCCATTCAGCTGGACTGTCTACACGGTATCCCTAACCTGCACAGGTAAGTTGTCACAAGGTGAGTGTGTATCAATGGGCTCCGTCTCGGTGTCATTGTACAAGGTGGGCATAGCAGTGGGCATAGCGGGCACTCAGTATGGATGAGGATGATTTATATTAAAGAGACAGATTTATCCTGTATGAAGGAACTTCTGAGATCCAAGCCAGGGAACGATGAGACCATACAAGCTGAATATAATGATTTATCACCCCTCGTCCCCTATGTATGGCACAATAAGGAGCCCAGCACAGAATACAGCCTGGCATTTCCTGATTGGAATATAATACAATCTATAGGAAGCAATATACAGGACACAGGGTGAGATTTATATCTGATGACATCTTTTATAAACACTGATCACATTATAGAAATATGACGATACAAAGATCAGCAACATTACAAAGCTGTACAAGTCAATGGGAGAGATGGCAATGAAACCCTCTGCAATGGCCAGGATGGCACACACATTGGCACTGACTCCACAACACCTGCCATATGCAGCATACCACACGACAGTGTGTGCCGGCGATATAGGGTGCAGCTCACCTTGGCGTCGAAGCAGATGCCATGCTGGAAAGCCTCCTCGTTGTGCAGAGGGATCCGCAGGTCGTGCCCGTCATCCACCAGGTTGTACCTGCTTTTAGTCGGCATTTTGTGGCTCCCATCCAGGGCACAGTCCGGGCTATGAGAACGGGGAGGATCCGAGGGAAGAGGAAGCCCGGCCTAGTGCTGGGTGGGGGATGACTGGGACCTTCCCACAGGGCTGGCTGTGTAGGAGACGGCTTCCCTGGCTGTCTCTTACAATGGTAGGTGTGTACAGCCGCGGCAGAGCTGAGACAGAATGCCTTAACCCTCGCCATGACCAATCCTCTAACTCCACAAACCCTTTTTTTTTTTTTACCCTTAATAAAACACTGACGCCATCTTGTGGTTTAAATTGGCCATAGCAGCCCCCTTTTATTAAATAACATTAAATATTATATAAGTATTAAATAACAACATTTTTACCATATATTAATCATATTAACCAGTTAAAGTGCAAACTGAATGACAAATCAAGTACAGTAATAGGTCCATGAAACCATCCCCTGCTTTTATCCTTAAAAATCATACTCTGCTACCATAACCAGGCCCCCAGTCGCTCACACACCGACTCAGGGACAGATTGCGAGATTGCGGGTATCCTCCTCACTTTTTCTTGCCCCCACAACAACCTAGTGTCATGCGGAGCTCCCCCTTACTAGGAACTCTGCTGAGTACTCTGCTGAACTACTCTGCTGAACTCCCACCTCTCCTCTAGTTTTTTCTCCTTCCTTAGTCCTAAAGTCTCATGGACCTCCCCCAACACCACCTGCTGCAAGAATAAAACCTTATTCTTGCGAGCAACCCCACACCCTCAAGGCTCTCCGCAGCCCCTCCTGCAAACCCAAACTCCACACGTCAGTCCCCACCGCATTCAGAAGCACTCCATCACTGTGCAAAAACAATACAGGATCCCTTTCAAGCTCACCATGCCTGACTACTAAACTACGTATCCACACCAGGAACTTCCCTACCTCCCTATTTACCTTAATCCTCGCCTTGTTCAGCCTGTCAGCTGATCGTGTGTCCCGCCTAGATAACCTAGCCACAATCTCGGACCAGACCAGCACAGTACCTGGAAAGGAGGAACGCAGGCGCAGGAAATCAAACTTAGGATCCTTAATCAACTCACGCATAGGCCTCTTCCCCAGATCATAACCCCCGGCATGAACCAGCAGAACATCCGGAGGCCTGTCTAGCCTGACAAGTCTGTGCACCTCCGGCACGACCCTGCTCCACTGCAACCCGGGGATCCCAATCCACCGCACCAGAGCCTCACTGCGCTGCAGGCCCAAGTGTCGGCCTTGAGGCCGGACATCTGCCTGCCTTGCACCCCAGTGCACGTTTGAATGGCCCAAGATCCACACGAGAGCCGCATCTGAAAAGCAAAAGAACCAACCATTTCCAATATGTGACCCCCCAAGTAAAACACACCGTGCCCCTCCTGGCCAACAATCAACCACGTGCCACTTCTCCGTCCAACAAAACAAGAAACACCCCATACAGTATGAACAAGCCATACCCTTCCAGGCCTTTACAACAAATGTGGGCGAATATACAACCTGAACCTGTTAGACTTCCAATGGCCGATCCTCTTGATAACTTCAGGACCCAGACCCCACCGTGCTGCTTCCGTAGCCACCCCAATCCGGAACGAGTGTGACGAGTACTCACCCGCATTCCTGGCCACAGCCTCTACACATTTTCCAAACACCGCTCCAAACTGGAAGCGGGACACAAAGGCACCATCCCTGTGAAAAAAAAACGGACCCTCCGTAGAAGGCCGGATCCGCAAGTACTTACCCACTGCCTCCACAGGACAAATCGCAGAGCCAGGAATTGCGCCCAACTCCAAACTCACCCTCTTAGCCCTCTGATCCGTCTTAGATCTACTAATCCACACCAACATCTTGCACCCCCCTAAACGTACGTCCCCCCACATCAAACCTCCCGGCCTGGCTTTGCTACGGCTAACCACTTCCGCCAAGCGCAATGCTGCAAAGAAAGTCACCACAAACATGGCCGAAAACAAAACCACCTCATACGCATCGGAACACACCTGTCTAACTGCCCCACTAACTCACCCAACATGGACAACGAAACCGGGGGCCGCGAATCGCGCCGCCCAGCCCCCTTCCTGTATTCCTTCAACGCCTGCCGAACAAGAAAACTCTTAGTGCCATCCACCCAGCCCAGTAATTTAAACAGAAAGACCAAAGCTGACAATTTCTTGGCCATGGCCCCACCCGAAACACCCCTCTTTTACAACAGTAAAATCAACGCCTCACTGCCCCCCGCATCACCCCAACCCCCTCACTCTGTAAAACACCAAACCATTACCGCCAAGTGACCACATACGTTTTCCACGTTCCAGGACAGACCAACCTCCGGATTAAATCGGTAACAACCCCCAGACCACTTGCCAAAGCCTCGCTGGCCACGGAGTTCCACACTGGTCCTCTGCTGGTGCTAATTCCTGGAAACGCGACCACCGGAACCGAGAACCGCACAGAAACGTTCAACCGCAAACACATTAACAACAGAAAATGCAGTAAGCAAATCACAGGGGGAGAAGAGGCCGAGTTATTGTTAATGACCTCCACCACCCACATGTTATCACAATGAAAAGGCACCTTGCGATCCTTCAACAACTCACCCCACAATGCCATTGCCACAATGATCGGGAACAATTCCAATAGAACTAAATTGGTACACAGCCCCTTTTCGCTTCACACCTCCAGCCAAGGTTCTGTTTCCACCGATTCGTTATCCACCACCTCACCCTTCCACAATGAGCAACCGTTATACGTCACCAAACAGGACTGCCAAACACCCAAATCTTCCTGCAAGGTCCTGGTCAATCGCACATGATGCCCAGGGGCCCGCACACCAGCCGTAGAAACTGCCAGCGAGCGACAGAAAATCCTACCTATGGGCATGATGCGGCAAGCAAAATTCAGTTTTCCTAAAAGAGACTGCCAATCCCTCAACCGGATCTTGCGCAACTCACTAGCATTATAAACTTCCTTCTTCAAAGCCTCCAATTTATCTGCTGGCAGCCGGCATTTCATGCGCAGGGAATCAATGGTGATTCCCAAAAAACACAACACATTGGAAGGCCGCACCGTCTTATCCCCGGCCAGCAGCACTCCAAAAAGCTTCGACACATATTCCAGAGTCTCCAGCAGGTTGGCACACACTAACGAACCCGCTGGACCCACACACAGAAAGTTATCCAAATAATGGATAATGGAAGTCAAACCTGACACTTCCTTAATTACCCATTCCACAAATGTGCTAAAAGTTTCAAACAGCGTACAGGATATGAATCAACCCATTGGAAGACATTTACCCACATAAAACGCCCCCTGCCATTGACAACCTAACAAATGAAAACAATCCGGATGCACCGGTAACAAACGAAAAGCGGACTCAATATCCGCTTTTGCCAACAAACAACCCCTCCCTGCCCTACAAAGCAAAGTCACAGCCGCGTCAAAGGATGTGTTTGCCACCTTACACAACTCCGGGTCATTAGCATCATTGACGACCCCCTTTTGGGAAGGACAGGTGATTTATCATCCGGAACTGGTTGGATTCCTTCTTAGGAACCACCCCCAGTGGAGACACCACCAAATTCCCTCCCCACGGCGGCACCGAGAACAGACCAGCCATCCTCCCCAGTGCCACCTCTTTTTCCAAATTTGCCAACACCCCCCCCCGAATTAGCTAACGCAGAACGTAAATTACCAGCCCGCTGTGGGGCTTGACTCAGCTGGCAAGGTATCCGAAACCCCCCCTGGCGAAACCCTCCCCCAAAAGCCGCGCCCCTGTCCTATTCGGATACTTAGGAAAAGTTGCATGTTTTGCACCCTCACTAGCGTCATTTCCCTTTCCAGCAAACTCCACGTAACGTCCTCGCCCCTTACCTTGACATCGGCTGGGGGAATGAGAGCCTCCA
Source organism: Pyxicephalus adspersus (assembly GCF_032062135.1). NCBI lineage: Eukaryota > Metazoa > Chordata > Amphibia > Anura > Pyxicephalidae > Pyxicephalus > Pyxicephalus adspersus. Next base: position 33,954,087 of record NC_092865.1, on the reverse strand, counting down.
CATCCCGAACACTCATGCTGAAAACAACAGGATGCACCAAACTTGTACGTTCCTTCGTTAAACAGCCAACAGGGGCCCCTCCGCTTTTCCGCGGGGGAGCCCGCGACTCCCGGTCCCCCTGCACCTCCAAGAAAGGGCTGCGCACCGCACCCCGCTGATGTCATCAGCCGCATCCACAGGCCAATGTCCCTGTGATCCCAGAGCACATTACCTTCCGCTGCCTAAACTGCTCATCATATCGCAGCCACGCCACTCCCCCATAAACCCGATGCGCGTCATTAATCGCATCCAGGTAGCAAAAAAGCGCAGAACAATGTTCTGGTGCCTTTTCACCAACTATACTTGCCAAAATTGCATAAGCCTGCACACAATTTTGGAAAGTCCTCGGGATCAAACGCCAACCCCCCTTTTTGTCCCCCGGCTTCTTCACGTCACCCACTCTAACCTCCCCCGCCGCAAATATCTCCACCGGCAGCAGTGAAAAAATCTCCACATACTCATCTCTCCAGATCCTGTCCTGCTTGTGAGGGAGGTGCGCCCCCAACGGGCTTTCAAAGCAAACTCACACTTCCCCCTTAGCCCCATCCGCGACCAGACTCACCACCTCCCCCCTCCCCCTTGGTGCGAACCCCCCCCCTGGCTCACTCGCACAACCTGCACCCAACCCCTCAGCCCCCACGGGCTGACAGGCGGGCATACCTGTCCCCCCAAAGCCATACACATCCCCCCCTGCATGTCCACCCACATTACCCTGGGTCCCAGCCGCAGCAAGCACCCCCGCCCTCAAACCAACAGAGGGCCCGGCTTACCCCTCACCAAAATGAGCCAACAAATCCCTGAGCCCCATCAACAAAAATGCAGCATCCTGATGCCTTAGCAGGGGGGTTCGACGGGTGCCAGGTGGGGCTCCTAGCGCGGCGCTGGACCCCCAGGGTCCTACTAGGACTAAAACTCTCAGGAGGCCTTGACCTCCTAGCGCGCATTGGGGTGGGCTGATTAGGGCTCGCCTCACCCCTTTTTTTTTTTAACTTTTTACCATCCCCCCTACTTACAATCCCCCAGTAGTCCTCCCCCCTCGCCCTGTCATGAGGCCCTTCTGCTCCAAGTCTCTGACTAGAGCTCCAGGGCCTACTGACTGGCGCTTTCCAAGCCCCTCCCAGACAGTTCCCTCTGCGTCCTGTAGGCAGCGCCATCACTCCCCCTTCCCATGTACAGGGGCAGATATGTGCTATCACAGGTGACCTTTACCATGGAAACGCTGGTTGGTGCAAAGTCCACAAGCCGTGCACCCCTCCGAGAATGCTGACAGTTCCCTCAGTCACCTTAACCCCCTGCCACCATAGAGGGAGCTATGCAGTACCACAGGTGACCATTACTATAAAAACATTGGATGGTATGAAGACCATTGTGGAGCTTCACAAGCTGTACACCCCTCCAAGAGTGCTGACAGTTCCCTCAGAGTCCTGTAGGCGGCGCCATTACCTTCTCATGTGCAGGGGCAGATATGTGCTATCACAGGTGACCTTTACCATGGAAACGCTGGTTGGTATAAGGTCCTCTGGCCCCAGAGATAAATGAAGGAAGAATGGGGCCCCTAACATTTCCCCCAATTCCTTTAGAAGACATTGACAAGGTGGCAATAAGCACAGAGAAACCCTGACATGACTCCATCATACAACAATTCTGATTGGACAGACAGGTGCACAGCTTCCACCAGTTGCTTTATCCTCATGCAATAAGTAGCAAATGATTACCTAAAAGCAGAGTCAGCTACTATAGACAATAATACTACGACCAAGCCTGGGAATTATTGGTAGATCAAATATGGGAGGAAAGAAAGGCTTTTGTGGCAGGGTTAATTTAAAGCAAGTATATTTTAATTCCAAAAAGTTTACGAGTTCAACATAGACCTACTATGCCAGTTCCCTAACTAGACATAATTCTCCTATACTCCTATACTATACTGGTAACAAATTTAGTCTTGGCATGTTTCGCTTGATGGCTTTTTTAGGGGATTTTGAGACCTAAAATATTTATAACAAACAATATACTCAACTTACAGTGTATTGTAGTGTATCATGCAAGAATTATGAAAGCTAAATGTAAGTACAAAGATCACATAATGAAAACTAGTGATACAAGTTGAGACCTCATTAGTGACCATTACACCATTCCTAATATGATGGAAGATGTCTGCATTGGGCAAGTAAACTAATTGCCTCAATTGTTATATGGAGCACCAAATGAGTGGGAAAAGGGTTAGTATTACCATATATTGAGATGAATTGTTGCTATATATTGAGACGGAGTGTTGCCACATATTGAGACGGAGTGTTGCCATATATTGGGACGGAGTGTTGCCATATATTGGGACGGAGTGTTGCCATATATTGAGACGGAGTGTTACCATATATAAAGACGGAGTGTTGCTATATTTTCGGATGGAGTGTTGCCATATATTGAGACGGAAGGTTACCATAAAATGAGACGGAGGGTTACCATATAATGAGACGGAGTGTTGCCATATATTGAGATGGAGTGTTGCCATATAATGAGATGGAGTGTTGCCATATATTGGGACAGGGTATTGCCATATATTGGGACAGAGTGTTGCCACATATTTGGACGGAGTATTGCCATATATTGGGACAAAGTGTTGCCATATATTGAGAGGGAGTGTTACCATATAATGAGATGGGTTGCTGCCATATATTGAGATACAGTGTTACCATATAATGAGAGAGAGTGTTGCCACATATTGAGACAGGGTGTTGCCATATATTCAGAGTATTGTCATATATTGGGACAGAGTGCTGCCATATATTGAGACGAAGTGTTACCATATATTGAGATGGAGTGTTACCATATATTGGGACAGAGTGTTGCCATATTTTGAGACGGAGGGTTACCATATAATGAGATGGAGTGTTGCCATATATTGGGATGGAGTGTTACCATATAAAGAGGCGGAGTGTTGCCATATATGCTCTTATGATTAGCACATAGGAATACATTTATGTACCAGTAGTCATACTTTCATGCATGGTATGCTTTGAGCCGGCGTGTGTTGCCCTGGGCTCTGTCCTGTCAGACCCAGACCATTGGAGGGTCTTCCCTTGTTTGCCCTTCATGGGAGACTCTCTCCACCAGAACTCCAAGACTGTTGTAGTGGTGAGGAAGTCTATCCTGCCATGGGTGGATCTTCGTGTTTGGCAATTGTTGTAACACACATTGCTGGTGTAAAATCTGGCATATCTCAGCAGATAATGCTTGGATTCAGGAGAATGTTCTGTTCATTAAGCGGTGTTCTAGGAAATATCTGCGGAGGGGAGTGTCAAATATGGATTTGCCAAGATGTTGCTTGAAAAAATCCTGGTTGGGTTTTTCTCCAAGGGTTGGGATGAAGAAGATGAATTTTTGGCAGTCAGATTCAACAAGGGTACAAGCAGGGGAGAAGCAGACTGGACAACAAGGGGTTAGATCAGATTGTTCAAAGGAGAATGCTGAAAAACAGAAGTACTTTGGATTCAGTAATTCCTATAATGTTTAGGACATGAAGCTACCCCCACAAAGTTTATGATCAGACATGGAAGACCTATGTGTAAAGCTGTAGAATGTTTCCCACACATTTTTTTCTGGCAAGCTGTATTCCTTCTTTTCTAAAACTAGAAGCAGAACAACATCTGGCCCTTAGTTCCATCAAGACTCAGGTATCCATTTTTTGGTTCTTTTTCAACTCCCTCTTGCTAATCATTTCCTGATTCGTATTTTCATACAGTTAGTTGCTCATGTTTACCTTTATAGGGTTCTCTCTAAACTTGAGATTTACCCTTGTTTCTTTCAGTGCTGTTAAAGCCTCCACTTCAGAACACTTCACCACCACTTCAGAACTACTCTTTGGCATTAATATCCCACAAGGTAGCCTTGTCAAGGTTGTTAAAAAACCAAGAACCCATTTTTAAACCAACAAAGGCTATGCTTTTCCCCTAATTAGGATGTAGATTGCTCTCCATTGCCTGGAGGTGGTTGGAGCTCTTACCTTCTTCATTTTGACAGACTATTTGCTTATTTTACATTCTAGAAGGACCTTGAGCCTCTTCTTTAACTAGTTCTAGATTTAAGTTATTAGGCAGGTATGTAAGTTGCATGAATAAGTGTTTCCTTTTCTTGTTAAGGCTTATTCCATTAGGTAAATAAGTGCTTTTGGGCTTTTTGTCACTAGGCTTCTGTGTATTAGGTCCATAATCCTATGATTGTTTGAATATATAAATGATAGTTCACATCAGGGGCAGGTGTGATCCAATGGGCTTACTGCTGAGGAAGACAATTCTCACCCTATGGTAAATGTATTACATTATACTAACATAGTCCCCAATCCCCCATAGATGGGTCCATGGCATGGGTTCAGATTATTATCTCAAAAAGAGAGTGAATCTTACCTGTTTGTAAGCCTTGGAGGTAGTGGAAACCCAATGCAACATGTCAGATGTAATTAACATTAATAAACTGTGTTTATATAGCGCCAACATAATATGTACAGTAAATAGGGGTTGCAAAGACAGATACAAACAATGGCACAGGAGAAGGAGAGAACCCTGCCCAAAAGAGTGACACACAATAGGAAGGGATAGCATCATAGGATGTGTGTAAAAGTTGAGTTTTTTATGTTGTCCAGAGTTCTCCTTCAAGCTGGCTGGCCGTATTGTCTGAGTTTATTGTGATAAATCCATTATAGCTCAGCAATGTGCTATTGTTTAACTTTGTTACCTGTGCTTTGCTATGGTATAAATAGACTTCGAATCATCAAGTACTTATTTAAAATTCTTGTATTTGCCTCTTTGGGAAATAAATAATAATCATTAAATAAATCATACTCATAAATTAGAAAACTGTAATTTGTTATTATACCAACTTCAGAGCCTGGATGACTAATTAGTTGGTAACCAGAAAATTCCCTGCAGCCATGGCAAATGTAGCAGCATACAAAAGTGCTTGTTTAAAAAAGAAAATTTGTTAACATTTAGTTACTGCTTTGTTAACATGTAAAATTAAAGTTTCTTCTGTTTCGAGCATGTAATAAAATCTGCAATGAGATGCAGAAACATCTTTTATCCTAATATCTTCCCTCTGGGTTGTTTTGTCTGCACATAGAATTACTCACCTCCCAACACAGGTTCTTTTACAATCCCTTAGGGTTTATTTATAAAGCAGTGAATCTGACATTCATTGAAGCATTCCCTGGTGGAGAATAACAGCTTCATGTGTTTCAATGGCAGTACTTGATCCTCCACCAGGGAATGCTTCAATGAATGTCAGATTCACTGCTTTATAAATAGCATATACTGTATATACTTTTAAAATTGTTAACACTTTAAAGCCAGCTAGACATGATTAAATGCTAAATGCTAAGGGTTGACTCTCCCCTGTGAGGACAAAGACAACATTTAGAACTTGACAGAGGATCTGACATTTTCTTGCAAAGTAAAATGTTACTCTAACATACACTGACTAATAATTGTGTGATATTGCAATAAACCTTTCATTGTATCTTTAATCTTTTTCTGAAAACCAATAAAAAAAAAGGCAAATTAGTAATAAAAATTATACATTTTTTGTGATCCATGTAAATAGGGCCACCCCCTACATACTTTAGAATTAGGTTGTCCTTATCAGCTTATTGGAATAAAGCCTTCTGAGTTTAAAGGTAGAGAGAAAGGCAGAAGTTTTAGTTTTAGTTAAAAAAGGACTCAAAGGATACGTGCAATAATGGTCATTGGAAAGGATCTTTCACGATCCTTTCCAATGACTAAGGACTGCATGATGCATGAACGAGTGAGGTACATACAGCACCGTTCTGCTCTATGGAGAGGGGAGGGGGAGAACGAGTGGCACCCCGCTGCACTCTACCCCCTTAACTTGCATTCGGATCGTTTGTCGTCCATTGATCAGCCAGGAAGGTTGTTCGAACGATGGAGGACGAGCGCTGTACACACGCAAGATTCTCGTCCGATATCGGCCCTGAGACGATTTTCAGATGAGAACCATTGCACGTGTGTACGTAGCCCAGTTTTGGTAAGTTAGCAAGCGATCCCCTCCAGATGAACTCCCTATTGAAGGCAGGTAGGTAAGAATATGTATTATTTATTTATCGCTCTTTACTGCTTTTTAATCCTCTCTGAAAACTCCTATATATGGCACAGTGGAAAGATGACCTTCACATATCACGAATAGCAGGAGGTATGCCTTGTCCAGGGTTTTTGTTTAATACTTACCTTATGGAAGCAAAATAAAAAAACTATGAGATAGTACAAGGTCCCATCCAGACTCCACAAGCTCACTCCTTATATTTTTTGCTATGTTTTTTGAGTTGTGGTGAGGACGGTCTGACATACTTGGTGGCTTTGCAAATTTCTCAAATCTCAAATCCCCCTAACCCTTTTCCTTAAGATAGGTATTTACCAACCTAAACACCTGACACATTTATTATCCTATAGATTTGTGGCTGTTGTATAACAATACTGATACTGGGAATTTCACTAAACATATAGTGAACAAAATAATGGTAATTGACAAGACCTTGTGCATGCTTAACAAAAACCTTACCAACTTTTTGTTAATCTGTGAATTCATTATTTGGGATAGCATTTAATCAACTGAGGAGACAACATATAGCCTTTCTTTCTTCTCTTTTCTGCTTCTTTATATCCTTTCTTCCTAACCCGTTCTACCCATGGAGTGCAATTTTTTTTCTTACTCTGTTCCTCCTTACATTGGATAATGCTGTAAGTGTATCATGTGGCTACATTTTTTGGATCATCTCATACTTTGGCCCCATCGTAATTGTTTCTGATATCCATCCCATATTTGTTTGCACTATAGAAAACTTTTATACTGTTTACTGTTGATGTTCACTTTTTGTAACTTTATACTGCTGCTAAGATATTTAATTTGATTTGTTACTAAAAAAACAAAAAATACATTGAAATTTAAAAGAAATGTATAAAAATAAAGCAAATAGATTATACATACTGAGAATTAAAATATCTTTTGCATTAAATATTATTGTTGGTTTTAATATTATTATCCTAAAATAGTAGTCATAGTATTATTAGTACATTTCAACATCTAAACATAGAACTTTCCTGCTTTTAGTCCTAAAATGTCTGCATTGAAAAATAAAATCACTACACATAATAAATCATGTACATTATTAGTTAAATCTAACAACATGACACCCCCCAAAAAAATCAACCAATGTTGATTTGTAGACTTTTATCTATAATGGCAGCTGAGATATGTGCAAACAATTCCTTCTTCTTTTATGGTATTAACAATCATCTTCACATTATCAGTGCACTTTCAGGATTTTCAGGTTTCTCCCTGTATTTAAATATAAATCTGCTGTGTTTTACCTCAAATGCAGAATTATTGCCTGAAGGGTAGCTGAAAGGGCAGTTGTGTGGAAAATATTTAATGAGCGTTTGCTGCATGAGATTAGGAATCAGAATGCAAAGTTTTCTTGATATTCTCTGAGAATTCTACTAATTCCTAATATAAATGTACCACATATTTCAGGACACTACAAGCAGTGTCAGCATGAATATCAATAAGTATGACATTTGTTTAGAACAATTATTTTGTCTGGTCACCATGGTAATGTACTGAAAGATTTGTAAGTAAAGTGACTTTAGGGCAGTGAAATAATTTTGGCATGTAAAATCATTTCACATCGTGCTGAGTCTGTGTTTTAGGGAGGTTAGACTGATGGTAAGGGGGAATGGAGAACAAAGTTAAAGTGGTTTCCAATAAAACTCTCTTCTACTAGGACAATACCAGAGCAATATATCTCACAAATTCAATTTTGCTGTTGTGTGCAGTGTTCTTCACCCCAAATTAAAGTGTTTGGACCACAATGTTAGATTGAAGGTCAGGTATAGAATTTATAGTCTTGGTAAACCTTAGACCTGTATAAAGATGACCACTTAATATTAAATAGGTGTTCCAAATATTTTCCAATCAGTTAAATATGCCTATGGACAATTTTTATTGTTATATGTGGCCAGCACGTGACACTCATAGAAACATTCTGGTCCCATGTTTCCAGTGCTCCATTGACTGTATTGAACAGTGGATGGAATGAAGAAAAGGTGAGTATATGTAGCTATGGTAGGAGGCAGTATTCAGGCCAAAACACAGGTTCTTGTTAATAATAACAGCTTAGAGGTGCCAACAAACAGATGGCAGAATGAATCAAGAGACAATCTAATGTTTATGGCAGAAGTGTCAAACAGTGGGCTTTGCTCACCTCTATCTGGCCCTTGTGGAACTATTCCTCACACTGACACAATGGGAAACTTTTCTTCCTACAGACACAATGAGTGGGTCTACTCTTCCTACTGACACCAACAACGAGGTCTGTTCCTCCTATTAACCCAATGGAACACCATTCCTCCCACTGACACCAACATTGGGCACTATTCCTCCCACTCACACTAGTGATGGGCACTATTCCTTCCACTGTCACCAACAGTGGGCACTAGAAGGTATTCCTCCCACTAACAAGATGGGGCACTATTCCTTCCACGAACACCAATAATGGGGCACTACCCTTTTCACTGACACCAACAATGAGAACTGTTCCTCCTGCTAATACGATGGGACATTATTCATCCCATTGACACAAATAATGGGCACTATTCCCCCCACTGACACCAACAATGGGGCACTGTTTCTCCAAATGACACCAACAAAGGGACAATCTCATTGACGCTAACAATGGGGCATTATATGGGTCTCCTTCCAAAGACCACAAGTTGGCTGCTGACCTTGGAGCATTTTTTACCCCCACCAACAATATTCTGACCCCATTACCTCTGCAAGATAGTAAACTGACCCTTTGTTTAGAAAGATTTGGGACTCTTATTCTAGAGTCTCTTTTGCTTGCCATGAATGGGTTGGTATAGGAGGTGTCAGACATTTGACCCGGCTAACTAGCACAAAACACTTTTCCAGCATTTAGAGTAAAAATAAAGGTTTTATTTACAGACATGCGCAAATATATGTAAAGCCACACTGATGTGCCAAGCCACATTTCCAAAGTTTGGTATCTGCCAGGGGTTCTAGTCTTCTATTCTACATGTTATAATCCTTGTCAGCAGGAAGTCACGGGAAATCTCCCTAGGGGAGCCCCAGATAGCAGTTAAAATTTGACAGAAATTCTAACAATCCCTCACCCTATCCAAAATTAAGACAGTTTGGGCTATCTATACTTTATATTTTATAATTTCCTATTTTTACTGACATGTACATTTTAAATGGCCATTTTTGGTCTTTCTTTGTAACCAAATTTATTAGTGAATATTGGATGTATTTATTTGCTTTCTTTTTTAAACAACATCAATTTTGAAAATTGAAAATCAATTTTTATTAAAGGGACAGAACTTCAAGTAATGCCAATTTTAGCATACATTTGTCATCTTGACCGGACACATTAGACTTCTTCATCTTCAAGCTGAACAAAGTTTCACCTTGTAAACTGAGCTATATTAACACAAATTATGTGATGAGCCTCTGCTTTAAATTATTATTATTATTAAACAGGATTTATATAGCGCCAACATATTACGCAGCGCTGTACATTAAATAGGGATTGCAAATGACAGACTAATACAGACAGTGATACAGGAGGAGAGGACCCTGCCCCGAAGAGCTTACAATCTAAATCAACATATATGTCTGCTTTAAAATGTCTTCAGTGTGAAAATGCACAAAAAAACTCAATAAAACAAATAATAACAAATAAATGAAAACAATAAAACACAATTAAAATAATTAAAAAAAAAAAAAAATAGACTTGTATAGGGTAATAACTACAAAGCTGATGGAATGTATAAAAAATTATTCTTTGCTTGTGGGGACATCTAGTGGTTATAATTCAGAGTTGCATGTAGGTTTTTTAACATTCCTTTTATTTTCTATTTATATTGAATTTAAATAATCACTGATTGTTTACCTGACAGATAACAAACTATAAACAATATTTGTCTTAAACTAACCCTGACGTCTTTCTTATGTCTTTCATATCAAGCTCCAGAATGTCCAGAAGAGAGTATGATGCATACTCTATACTGCTTATTCTCTACATTGCAGTCTATGTTCAGAATTCTCTATGCAATATGACTCATATATAACATTTCTCTAATAAATAAATTCTATATTATAGTAAAAAAAATAAAATGACACCCCTGTTATCACCATCAACACTGTCTAACAATCATAACTTCAAAAAGTTTCTGCTCAAGTACATTGGCTTATACAAAGTAGAGTATCAAATATTTAAATAGACCCAGGGTTTTCAGAAAGGTGCCAATGCCTGTTTTAACTTTAGCATTATCTTTTTTCTGGCATAGTAGCTAAGCATTCTGAATCTGTATAATGAAAATGTGTTCTGATAAAACCCCAAACCAACATTTTACAATTTAGGGTTAAAATGACTACTAATTCTACTAGTTTGTGATACGCGAAACATTAGGGATGGTCAATTTTATGACAGGAGACTGCTATGTAGGAGGATGAACATGTAAAAAAAAACAAGTTACCCACTCAGCATGCAATTTTTTTTTATTATAAAACCTATCCCAAGAGAATTATGAGTCTGTCTCTGCTAACTTTCCTAAAAAAAATTAAAAAAACCTGAAAATATAAACTTATATTGCATATAAATGCTACCAGCAAAAAAAAAAAAAAAAAGTTGATCAGAAGGAAAAAGTCAAAAACTTTGTAGCACCTTTTGTGTCTACACAGGGGTCATTACCCACAGCTATATTTTGCAAAACAAATAATTTGGCACAATGAGCTTTGCATGTATTCAGTTGTCATTCTCTGGTGTCCTGGGATACTAATAGTTCCTGCAGTTAGTAATAATGGAATCTGTCTAGGTTTGCATTGGATAATATTGCAGTATTCAGGGGATAAATCCATTTAGTGAAGTCTGGCCATTTTAAGGCTAATAGGCAAGGTAATGGGAAGCTGTGCATTACCATAAGGTCATGTAGGACTCAAGTAATGTGTTATGTTTTTATGTTTTTTTTTTAATAAACATTTAAGCTTCCTTTAAGTTAATTGCAAAGCCGCCAAACATAGTATTGTGACCACAATTGCTGGGGGTGTTAGGGAGCTATATGGGAATGGGTCAACAAGTACATTGAAAAACCCTCAAACATAGTTTTGTGACCAAAACTGCTGTGGTGGGGGGATCATGACCAAAGTAATACTATAATTCTATTTTCTCAATTCAGTGTATGGGTGGTGGCTCAGCAAAGTTAAAACCACATCAATCACACACAGCTTTGTATTAAGGAAAAAGAGAGTGAGTGTCAGGCCAGATTTGTTACTAAGAGCTGTAGGTCTAACTCTGACACCTATTGGGTTATGCACTTATGGTAAGACTATGAAAATGTAGTTTGTCATTACCATGGCTTTATCATGTATCTATTTTTATGACTTCAGTTGGACTTTATCCAGGGGATAGCTCTCATGCTTTGTACTATTAAGAAAACAAATCATAGAGAGGTGCACAGAAATGCTGATGAAACCTAAAAAGTGAATTAGGGATTACACTAGGTGACTGCATTTCTCAATTATTCTAAACTAAACCTCCCTCTGGAGGTTTCCAGGATTGGGTCACCGCCATCTTTTTTCCTCCTCTCCCTGCTTCTACCTACATCTCAAACTGGGCAGGCATGAAATCGGGTGATGTAGCCGGCGGTAAATGGGAAAAGAGAGCTGATCTCACTGTGCATGCATTGAAGAAAAGGCATCCCAGGAGAGTTCTGGCTTCTGTTCAAATTAAAGTATTGTACTATGATATTCATATAGTGCCAGTTTCAGCAAACCTTCAGCTATACATAAAGTATATAAAATACCAAATCTTATTTACTTCTTATTAACCTTTAGTTAAAGTGTAACTGTACTTATAATGCACTGTTCCTGATCCAGGCAGATATTGCCAATGAAACGTAAATTGCTTGTCAAAATCTTCTGAGCCAGAAATGCACGCACAGTAACTCCGTATCCAATCCTCTCATGGGGTAAAAATATTCCACAGGCCTAAATAGAGGATTTATTACTAATGTGCCCGTGTGGCTCAGAAGATTTTAACAAGAACCCCAGAGACTTTGTGGACTGAAGGGAACTTTTATTAGAAGTTTACCTATTGTATGAAAACTTTCTTCATTTTTATCCATTTTGTTCCTTAATTTTGAGGTTTATAATATATACTACAATATTATTTACTATAATATATTTTGAAATATATAATAACCACAGTCTTAATGAGTGTGTATGTGTGTATATATACATATTTGTGGGAATTAGCATCAAAAGCACTCACTGCAGAAAGGTATTCCAGACTTTAAATTCAATTTCAGGGATCTCTGCCCAGTTTTATTTACAACAACTCCAAAAAACACAGAAAAATCCAGGATTTCACTTGTGGGAAATCAATGTCAAGAACACACAGCCCCTCTGCCTGAGGCACACCTTGCTTCAGGCTACCACTTCCGTATCTCAAAAGCAGGTGCCTTTTTAATAGCAATGGACAGGTGCTTCAGAGACACTCCTAATTTCTAGCCTGGAAAAGGGATGAAGTGCCTGGCCCACCCATTCCTTCCAGCACACTCCAGGCCTGAATCCCAAATAAAGGGATGCAAATCTGAAGCAATACATTTACCAATACCCTTATCCAGGCCGTTTAATCATTTGATTTCCAGGAAAGATTGAGATTTATGAAGCCATTTCGGTTTACTGCAATATATACACAGTGGTACCTCGGTATAAGTCCGCTTTGGAACAAGTCAGACTTAGTATAAGTCCTGTTTGGACACGAAAAATTTTATGTATTTTAGTATTCGGCAGTGTTTAAATTATTTTATACAGCCCCATCAATGTAGAATATGCCAATAACAATAGGATTTTTTTTCATGGGAACATATTAATAATTTTCCTTTTATTACTTATGGGAAAAATGTGTTTGGTATAAGTCTAAGGATCTGGAACAAATTAAGGGCTTATACCAAGGTACCACTGTACATTTATATATACATATATGTAAACAGAAACAACCTCATAAATATGCATTTATTAATGCAAAACTTAAACAAAAAACAAAAAAACTCAATCGCCTTTAACTTCACAGATCCGTTAATCTTTCTAGAGGTCTCGCATCATCATGGAATCCTCCTTCCTCCCGAGAGGGAGGAAGTGCTGGGTGTCGCCATCTTTTTTTCCCTTCTTGTGCCTACGTCACCTGAACTCACACTGCGCAGGTGCGAGGTCAGGTGACAGAGGCTGCGGTAGATGAGGGCAAAAAAAAAGAGTGCTGATCTCACTCCGCATGGATGAAATTGTCATTATTTCCCCCATTAAAGAAAATAGCCGAGATGCGCAGAAGGAGCAGCCAGAAGCCTCCTAGGATGCATGACCTATGTATACAAGGGGGCTGTGCGCTCCCATTTCCAACGCCACAGCGTTTTAAACCCTCACCCAAAAAAAGAAGGCAAATTACAAATTATAAATATTTTGCGTGAGGTGCCAAATACACCTATATAGAGCTTTGTGGGTAGAAAATGGGCAACGTATTTGTCCCTTTCCATAGCCATATGTTACTTTGAAATGGCTTTGAAATAGCTTGTCAAAAAAGTAAGTTGGGTAAAAAAAGTGGTAGCTTGCTTCATTTGGACAAAAATCGCACCCCTGGCTGCCCCCTGTAGAAAACCTTGTCCCTGCTACATATTTCCATTGTTGTGGGGAGCTTATTGGACTCTGGAATCTCTTTGTTAAGGGTGCCCCAGAGTTAACACAGCTCTAAAAAGAAAACTGCACAACAGAGAAAAAAGTTCTATATTGCCCCTTTTGTGTTTTTTTTTTGACTAATTACTTTTGTAAAGTCCCACGCAGACTGGTCCACAGCTTTGTCAAGGAAGGTAAGGTGGATATATGTGTGTACAGGGGTACCCTTTCCCTATTTTTCCAAAAATGGGGTCAACTTTTTTTGAGCTTGGGACCTTTGTCAGCAGGAAATGGGGGCATATGTGCTCCTCTCCTAGCCAAAAATGGTCCTCTGGAACATGTCTGGGCCAAAAAGTAGCCTCCTTCCCTTTGGCAAAAGCAGACTAACTACTTTTTCAAAATCCAGTGATGTCCAAATATAGAATGCCACACATACTGATCCACTGGTTTGTCAAGGAAGGTACGTTGGCTAAACATGTGTAGCCACCTTCCATTTTGGCAAGCAAAACCCCTGCTTGCTCCAAGTGGTGGAATGAGCCACTTATGAGCAAAACACAATATGTCGGCAGCCTCCACATAGAATATCATTGGGCTGAACTAAAATTAACTGCACTTTTTTTTAATAAGGGTCCCTTATGTGTTATCTTTTTTTTAGTCTTTGTATTAAAATATGTATGACCTCAAACTGGTCACCATTTGGAGGAAAAATTGAGCAAGAATATTGTAAAGGTGCTTAGCCCTGTGGTGAATGGCATTACTGTTGATAATACCATCTAATCTAATCTGCTCAAACTATAAGAGTGCTCCACAGCAAGAAGCTATAACCTTAAACTATAAAACTTTTACTCTGTAAACAGATTCAAGCCTGGTAGGGTGCTAAGGGTAAACACAGACATTTTTCTGACTGTAATAATGATTCTTAACTACTTGTTATTACAGGTGTCACGGGAAGTGTGGGGATTAGCTTCAAAACACACTCATTGCAAAGAAGTATTTCAGGCTTACCAGACCTCAAATGATGCTGCACATAAACAATAATTAATTAGCAAGAATGTTATAAATAGATTGAAAAAGGTATATCTATTAAAAAATTATTGAAAAAGGTATATCTATTAAAAAACTTATTGAAAAAGATATTTAAAAACAGGATTATATCTTGTTTACTATACTAGACCTACTCCTAATTCTCTACCTTACCCTGATGTTGCACATATCCTGTCCTCCTGAGCCACCTGGCCTCATGCTCCAACTTCCCCCTAGGGCTCCACTTCATCCTTAGTGCTGCATAAAGAAGTGTGTGCTTGCAGTTCACTTGAAGAAAAATGCCAAATGCCAGTTGTCAATACTTATTTTGTCTTTGTGGACAAGTTTCTGGCCATGTCAGAATGGTATAGATTGCATTGCCGCAGACTTGATTCTGAGGCTGTCAGTATGGTGATGGTTCTATCACTGTGGTTATTGTTTTATTTGTGTCGGTAGAGTGCTGATTCATTCTGGAAGACATTTTTCCAAGGGCATATCTAAAAGCATTTTACTACAGGCATTTTTTGGCGCTATACTTTTTATTTGTGTGCGGATATGATTATGCATGTGTTAATATGGTATGGGTTGTGTCCATTTAGAGCTTTATTATTGTGTAAGTTCCATAGATGTGCGTCTGTAAACATGGTATAACTTGCAGGAATCCGGCCGGCAGATTCAGGATGCGAGTGGACGCGCGCACTCGAGTCCCGGACCGCGGTAATCCGCGATCGCGGGTCGCGCGTATTATCGCGCTTCCCGCGATCGCGGATTTCAATGATGAATCAGGGGCAATATGTCGGCAGCCTCCACATAGAATATCATTGGGCTGAACTAAAATTAACTGCACTTTTTTTTAATAAGGGTCCCTTATGTGTTATCTTCTTTTTAGTCTTTGTATTAAAATATGTATGACCTCAAACTGGTCACCATTTGGAGGAAAAATTGAGCAAGAATATTGTAAAGGTGCTTAGCCCTGTGGTGAATGGCATTACTGTTGATAATACCATCTAATCTAATCTGCTCAAACTATAAGAGTGCTCCACAGCAAGAAGCTATAACCTTAAACTATAAAACTTTTACTCTGTAAACAGATTCAAGCCTGGTAGGGTGCTAAGGGTAAACACAGACATTTTTCTGACTGTAATAATGATTCTTAACTACTTGTTATTACAGGTGTCACGGGAAGTGTGGGGATTAGCTTCAAAACACACTCATTGCAAAGAAGTATTTCAGGCTTACCAGACCTCAAATGATGCTGCACATAAACAATAATTAATTAGCAAGAATGTTATAAATAGATTGAAAAAGGTATATCTATTAAAAAATTATTGAAAAAGGTATATCTATTAAAAAACTTATTGAAAAAGATATTTAAAAACAGGATTATATCTTGTTTACTATACTAGACCTACTCCTAATTCTCTACCTTACCCTGATGTTGCACATATCCTGTCCTCCTGAGCCACCTGGCCTCATGCTCCAACTTCCCCCTAGGGCTCCACTTCATCCTTAGTGCTGCATAAAGAAGTGTGTGCTTGCAGTTCACTTGAAGAAAAATGCCAAATGCCAGTTGTCAATACTTATTTTGTCTTTGTGGACAAGTTTCTGGCCATGTCAGAATGGTATAGATTGCATTGCCGCAGACTTGATTCTGAGGCTGTCAGTATGGTGATGGTTCTATCACTGTGGTTATTGTTTTATTTGTGTCGGTAGAGTGCTGATTCATTCTGGAAGACATTTTTCCAAGGGCATATCTAAAAGCATTTTACTACAGGCATTTTTTGGCGCTATACTTTTTATTTGTGTGCGGATATGATTATGCATGTGTTAATATGGTATGGGTTGTGTCCATTTAGAGCTTTATTATTGTGTAAGTTCCATAGATGTGCGTCTGTAAACATGGTATAACTTTATTTGGGTTTGATTCGATTCTCCCTTTTGTTAGTCTCTTCCACCTCAGATATTATCCTTTGCATACTTAAGTTCTGGGGTCAACAGATTGCTGACAGCTCTACTAGCCCACCGAGACTTTACTATAAGTAATTGTAGATTGAGACGCTGCTATCTGGACAAGCACCTACTATTTTTTATATAGTGCAGTAGCAACATCTTCTGTACCTAAAATGTAATTCTCATGGTCATCGTGTTAGTTCACTGGGAACATTTTGGACAGGAAACGGAGGCAGCGAGCCTGTGTGTCTTCTTCCCTGAAGCCATAAAAGATCTTCTAAAATCTGCCTTGACAAAAAAGTTAGGGGACTGGAAGCAAGACGACCCTACTTGCCCCCATGGGTGGAAAGAGCTATTACTGGGGTAGAGAGCCTCTTCTCCACAATGCAACCCCAATGTCGTGGGAGGCTTATTGAAATGTAGAGAACCCCTTTAGTAAGTGGGCCACCAAAAATCCTAAGGATCTTAAGCCTGCCCCAGGCCAGATACTGGATAGTCTAAGTATGCCGCTTTAATAGGCTGTTTGCAGTTTAGCTTAGGAGAGAGCTGGATAAGGCCAATTACAGTGGATTTTAGGCAGGATTTCCATACCCTAGGTCAGTGTTTAAACCTTATGGAGCAAACAAAAGACGAGACCGTGCACAGGGTTTCACAAAATACCAAATGCCATCTCATCTCTGGATGACCATTTGGAAACAGCACAAAGTAAAATCGAGGACCTGGAAAACAGGTCCAGAAGGGGAAACGTCTGTATTTTGGGTCTGCCTGAATTTATAAGGACTTGGATGCCGCTGTAACTGGCTTTTTAGAAGGCCTACTGGATTTTGATGATCAAAAACCTTGAATTTGATCATGTTCATCTGACGCTTTGTGCTCCTAGAGCAGACAGAACAACCAGGTATGTGATTGTAAAACTTCATTATTACAAAACAAAAAAAGTATTCATTTAAGCAGTCAGACCTCTATTAGACATCTCTATTGATGGCTAACCTATCTAGATCTTTGCAGACTTGTCGCCAGCCATGATCCAAAAAAGAAGAGCATTCAATTAGTTTCTTCAATCACACAGTAGGCACATTAGATATTGCTGGGCCTTTCGGTTCAAATTGTCTTTCCATTTACAGAGTAAGGTTCATGCTTTCTTAATGTTCGCGGAAAGCGATTTGCTACTTAAATAATTGGGAATATTTCTACTGGTCCTTCTAACCACTCTCCAGCAGATGGTGCAACATCTGAACTTTCCTCTCTGTATCCAAATCTTTAAAGCGTACCTAAACTCAGAATTTTTACTTTAAATAAAAGGGTAGACAACTTTTGTTGTTTTTGTTTTTTTGTTGGGTTTGTTTTTTTTTCCAGTGCAACACCCTTTTTTCTAAAAAAAAAAGGGTGCAGCACCGTACCTAGGCGATGGAGAATGAATGGGAATGCAGTGTCCCTCAGCATACCTACGTCATGCATCTCGGGAGGCTCTTGGGTGTTTCTTCCGCACATGCCCAAATATCTCTGCCATGCGCTGAGGAAGTGCTTTTTTTTCAAAGATATATTGGAGGAACTCCCACCACACTTGGAGGGATCATTGATATTGTTGGGTGATTCTAACTTTCTGGATCAGATCTTGGATACAATATCAGCACCAAACTACACCCCCCAAACTGAGTCTAAAACTGGCCCCCCTGCTGCATCCATTTGATTTAGTAGATGAATGGAGAGAACATAACCTCACGGCTGTGAAGTACACCTATTATTCCTCAGCTTACAACCAATATGTGAGGATAGACCACGTATTTATTTGGTCTTCCTGCATCCCGCACCTAATCTGATTTTTTAGCAACCCTCCTGTTTGGATCATGACCCTGTACTAGTCCAACTTTGGGGCATAGGGGGGAAGAACCCATGTCCCCAATGGAAACTCAATGAATCTCTATTGAGTGATGTTTCAACCATTAGATATCACCTACCAGAGTATTTCCGCTTTATAAAACCTAGAGATCTTTCTCTGGCAACTAATTGGGGCCCATATAAAGGTAATATTAGAGGCTATTTAATATCTCTTGAATCAAAGCTCAAAAGGCAATCTTTACAACTCATTGATGAAAAGCAATGTGTCCTATTAGATTTACAATTGCAACATAAACCGCATCCCAATTTAGATTTACACCCTCAAATCGAATTGTCCTGCACAAAACTGAATTTGTCTTACGACCAGAGCTGAGAAATCATTACCGTGGACTAGACAAAAGTTTTTTACATGGAGTGACAATCCCGGGTCTCTATTGGCTAACAAACTACATTCTACAAGAAGGGCTTATGCATTTCCTAGAATCAATGTTTGGGATGGAAGACTCTGCTAAAATCCCACCCTAGTGCTTGAGGCCTTTCACAACTTCTACAAAAAACTATATGCAGCTCCTCCACAGCAGCCAGAGCTGGGTGGGAATCATCTTTCTTTAGGATTTCAGTGTCTAAATTGAAGAAGGGCCATGCAGCATTCCTAGATAAGAAGTTATATACAAAAGAAATTTTGAGGGCTTGTCACACATGGAGAGACATGACCACTAGGGGGCATATGAAGGTTGTGCGAGCCCTGAGAAGGGTCTAAGCTGTAACCAGGTTTTCTCCAGAGCCTCTGATGGTGAGGATATTGCGCTGCTGGTTACGGCTAGGTTGCGGTCCTTGGGCACACCAAGGTGGGCAAGCACAGTACCAAATTACCAGGCAGGAGGATAGTCAAGGAAAGCCGGGGTTGAGACAGGCAGCAAGCAAGAGAGGTCAGGTCACACGCCAGGGGTAAATAGCCAGGGATCCAGGAGACAGACAGTAGTAACACAGGGGCCACTATGGGCACAGGGAACACTGGAGACACTGGAATCAGCAGGAGGTACAGCTGATGCAGGGATATCCACAGACAGGAACACTGGAACTGCACAGGGAAGTTGGCTGGGAACCAACAGACTGGACAATGAGGGGTTAACACAGAAGCTGGATACAAGAAACACTGGATTAAGGAGCAGGTGTACAGGAACTAGTTCACAGAACTAAGGGCTCGGCACAATGGAGGCACAAAGAAGACACGACTTGTTGCACGAACACAAAATGGAGTCTGAGAGCTAGCTAAAAAGCCAGGGCTGGTTAGGAAGCTCTTTTCTGATTGGCCAGCGGCATGAATGCAGTTGATAAAGCTTGGACACAGAGGCACACCCAGCATCAGAACTGCCCGCATGCGCTGGGGGGATATGCCTGTGCTTTAGTGAGGTATTAAGAGTTTGATGGTGGGGAGTGTCCCAGGACCGGATAATTTGTCTAATACATAAAACATTTGGAGATGTTCTTGCACCTTACTTGGCTCATTTCAATTTTCCTATGGCCGGGAATCTCGTCAATGAGGAAGAAAATAAAGCCCTTATTAGTGTAAGGTAAAAATTACACAGAAGTCCCTATTTATAGACCCATATCCTTGATAAACTGTGATCTCAAGATAATAAAGACATTTCTAGCAGAGAGGCCTAATGCTTTTTTGACCACTGTATACATCTGGACCAAATGGGTTTCTTTTAGGGCTAGGCCTCCTGGCAGGTGACTCAGGATTACCTAGGGTGCAAGTGTCTCTGGATCTTCATCAGAACACCCCGCAAGGTATGATGTGCCGGAGACCATAGTGGCCACCGGACTAATTTGCTGTGAGGAGAACACCAGGTTGCGGCCTCCAGGCTTTCCCCACCAGGGGCAAGTGTAACAGAAGGCTTTGGTTAGGGACAGTCACGAGCAGTTATTGAGTAACACGACAGCCAGAGGCAAGGTGTAGGCGGAATGAGGGCAGGGCAGGCGGCTGGTCCGAGATAAGCCACAGGTCAGAACAAGTGTCAGGCAAGAGTAGTCCAGGTTCAAGGCACAGGTCAGGGCAGGTGGCAGACAAGTGTAGTCAAAATCAGGAATGGGTCAGGAATCTGAAAAGGCACGATATGGCAGAGTGCACCGGGCAAATCTCAGGTAACAATGCTTAGGGAAGTATAAATAAAGCTAGCAGCCAATAGCAGGACAATATAGAAACCAGGAACTTTCTGCTCATTTGTCGCTGCACATAGTTTGAAATCTTCTTCAGCTATGCACAGCCTCAGAGTAAGTGCAGTGGATGCCAGAAAAGGCACATGTTTGCACAGCTAAAGGGAAGCTGAGTATGCTGATGTGCTGCTGTGGACCCATCGAGCATAAGTGTCGCCAATACAGCAATGAAAATCTCATGTACTTTTTCTCAACAGTGATCACCCTTCCTAATCTCTTAAATAATTTAATCCCTGGGGTCTGGGGCCTAACGGTGAGCAGGATCAAATCTCTTGCACTTAATTTAAACCTTTACAAACTTTGCACTTTTTCAACTGCAGGAGAACTTTGACTTCAAGTGGGGAAGATAAATTATACCTTACTTGGGTATTAACCAGACACTGACCTTTAAAATGCTCTATACAGCTAATTATCCCTCTCTTTTTTTGTACGATTATCAGTCACCTGAATAATGGTCATCCTCAGGCCATCCTGGTTTGGAAGGGAAAGCAGCGATAAAGATGTATATTCTTCCCAGGCTTTTTATACCTCTTTCCTATTTTACTTATAGCGATCCTTAAAGCAATCCTGCGAAATGTTCAAAAAAAGTTGCTTAACCTCCCTGGCGGTCTGATTATGTCCAAAGTTTTATGTCAAAAGCTAGTTTTTACAACTTTATCACCGTGATCAATGTTTTCGTGATTACAATGTAATCTGCTTTCGGATGTCCGGCCAAGCCACACCTCCCCAGCATCCCGACGCTTCACCCATCACACCTGTCAAGCCGAGGATGTGATGCAGAAGCTGGCCGGGGTTCGCTAAAGGACATCGCTGGATCGAGGGGAGCAGGTAGGATTTTTTTATACTAACCTGAGTGTGGCTCGGGTTATCGCTTTTGGTATATAAAATTCACCCCGAGCCACACTCGGGATTACCCGATCTGCCTATTTTTTAAATAGAAATTGGTCCATGGTTCCATATGGCATGGACAGAGGTCTCTTTGGATAAGGTTAAGGTCCCAAAATTTTTTGAGGTATAAGAATCCTATATAGTGACTCAACCTGCCACCATAAAACAACAGATAATGCAAACATTTGAACATACCTCATGGTATGTCTTGAGAATGATTGCTAATGACCCTCTAGTGGTTATAAAGGTTGTTGAGGATTGACTTTTTCTTTATTTTTATTTTATAAATGTAATGTTTTTCATTGTTTCAATGATAATCATATTACTTCCTTTTTCTCTGAGTTTGTTTTCTTTTATTTTTCTTGAAAGTGTAAACACCTGTTTTTTACCAAATGTTAATCATTTGTCCATTTTTTTGTATTCAAATGTATGTACTGTAATTGTACACACCTTTGCTCAAGTACTTGCCCTTGAATTAAAATAAATTACAAATAAATAAATAATATGCAGCAGCCAGAATGTCTGTAAAGCCTGTCACTCATTTTCACAGGGTGCCCTTTTTTCGCGATCCAGGCCCCCCTATCTCACAGATGAGCCTGAGACTACTAAATATATTTTCAGGATAATGAAAACGGGGCATTTGGGGAACATCTGCATATTGGCATCACCATGTAGTGCGTGGAATACCTCTAGGTCTCTCATTTATGGCTAACTCTAAATAGAGTTTCAGTTTTATTAATTTTGTATGTAAATGAGCAAATGAGAAGTTATCACTTTATAACACTGATGTGAAAACAGAAATTGTTACGCAGTGAAAGGCATACTTTTTTATTATTATTATTGCCAGCAAGGGAAATGGGTTTTAGAAAAAAAGATCCTTTTATAAAGTCAAACTTATATGTACACATTCTGTGCAATCTCCTGTCCAGCCAAAAGTGGGAGCCCTAAACTCCTTTACCAATATTATAGCATAATTACACTGCAGCTGTTCTAAATAAAGCCAGTTGTTTACAGAACCCAGTGAGTCATTATAGCAGCAACTCATTCCTCCTATCAGTCTGCTGAGTGTAAAGCATCGTACATGCTCTCCATAATTGTTGCTGGAAACGATCCCTAGTGATTGTTTCCGGCAACCATAGGAACGAACACATGTCATAGACAAAGCGTTGTTCATCCTATAAATAAAGGAGGTGAAGGACAAGCAGAGGAACCCCACTGTGTCCTCGTCCATAGGAAGCAACTGTGGTCTTAACGGACTGTTTAATAATCTGGCAGCACAGATCACCAATCAAAGTTGTGGAACAACTACACAGGTTCTAGATTTTGTTCCAGATAATCAAAAATGTTCACCTTGGCAAACAAAAAAAATAAAGTTTTTGTATGTAGCTTAAGGTTCTATTTAAACACAGGTAGCTGCAAAGAAAGCTGCTGTGTTGTCTTTTTAAAGAACCTGTAGATCTCTGAAAATCTCTTGTGATAATTCATTTGTCATCAAAAGTGTATCTAATACTTATTTGTAAAACAAAGCCACCTGTATGTATACATGAAACAAATTATATTGGGTGTCTTTTAAAAGATATATATAATTTTCAGCTTTTTTGACCCCCCTCCTCCAACATATGTATGAAAGGTCCTATTATTTTACATGGCTTTTCTTTTGTGTGAACTGCCCTGTTTTTTTCCTGCAGTAAGGATTATTTTGTAACTCCAAAGTTTACTTTTTTGTACTTTGGATTGGTTAAATTAGGTAATTTTTTTGGCAAGAAAATGATTTCAGGCACTGGTTCTTTATTGCAGTATGATAATATTTTTCTATTGTTCAAGTTGGCTGGTGAATGCTTAGTTGTGGTAAGCAAATATATATTTGTTAGAAGAATGGCTTGACATAAAAATGCACTTGTGTCTTGTAGGTAAGCACTCAAACACAGGCTAATTTTAGACATCAGACTTTTTTTTCATGGGTCAGTGTAAATTCATTTCTGTTTTCACTCAATTGGGAGAACTTTAACCATAGCAGAAAGACAAGAAATAAGGGTGCTACTAAGTGGAATACTTTGAGATCACTTTGAAATTAAATACATCTGAAACTTAAAATATGATTGACTGTTAGTCCTCTGGGTGTGCTGAATGGTGAGAATAAAGACTGGAACATGTTGGAGAAAGCCAGATATGAAATAGAATGTAAAGGTCACATAACGAAGCTTGACTGTTACCTTGCACAAACTGCATGGATTCATCAAACCAAATCCCTTATATAGCAAAAGGTCTGTAGTCTACAAATTTTCTACGTTGTTCCAATGTTAGGCTATTAGTCGTATAGAACAATACATAGAAATATATTTGTAGGAAAATATGAGTCTGTAATAATGTGCAGTACAGCTCTGCTAACCGTAACCACCTTATACAACCATGTAATCTATAAATGAGAATAATAAACAACTAAATAATGTGCTTTATGAGGTTGATTGTCATTTCCTGATGCATTGTCCATATCTGGTGAATGTGATTTTGTGTCAGTGACTCAGACATGTACCAGAAATGTAAATGTACTACAACAGCACTGATGGTCATCATCATGTTTTTCAAGATACTTGTAAAGATTATAAAGACAGCAAGCTTTTCTTTGCCAGGATATGGGCTTTATATTATCCTACAAATCAAAGGTTTTCTTAGGTCATATTTGCCATGCTATTATTTCAGCCCAGGACAAATATTATCATTATGTACAGGGGTCCCTGATCCTGGAGCTGCCACTGTTCCTTCCTCATTCTCTCTTGTGAATTTACTGTGCTATGTTGGTAATCTTTCTCTAAATATGCAATGATTAAAAAAAGTATTTGTGCAACCCCTCTAACCCCATCTATTCGTCAAATGTTAATTCCCTGGAGCTTAATATTTTTTCCTCTTCAACCACATATTTCTAAAGTTGGGTGGTGTGTTGTCCTCGCATTAGCTTCTACTTGGGAGAGGGCAATCCCCATCTAAAAAGCTGTGCGGCACAGTAAACAACATCATTTTCAAGAAATGCAAACTGTGGGGTGAAAGAGAATTTCAAGGAATTTAAGCTTAGACACACCATACCAATTTAATTAACATGGCAGGACTGTTAACCCAGAATTATTTACTTACTATACTGTTAAAATGTCCCTAGCCTAAAAATATTGGTCGCAGAGGACGAAGATCAATATGAAAAATACAAAATGATGTGGTCAGCCTGGGATTCATTTAAGGAATCCCCTCAGTTTCAGACCTACCTGTCGTAAAGTGACACAAGCCCTTTGGCATTGAAACTGCATGATGTGGTCATTCTATGCAATAACTTCAATGGTGCGTGTTTTTTACTTGAATCATTTTTCCCTTCTCCCCCTTTCCCCTCTCTAACCCTTTAGGGCTTTATGTCTGTGTGTATGTCCCCGTGTCCCCCCCCCCCCCTTAGTTCTGGTGAAAATGACATTTATACATGAATGATTTGTTCTAAAGTCATTTTTTTGAATGGATACATACTTTGTACTGATGCACGTATTTTGAAACCCAACTGTTTTTTATTAACCACCTTTGTTGTTTTTTATCTGCTGTACATTTTTATATATGATTCATTTGCCTGTTGTATACATTCACGTCCATCACGGCCAAGGCTGAGCATAATGCCTACATAAAGGGCTGATGATGATCACCAGTCTTAAAAAGTACTCTTAAATTATTCTCACAATAAATAATTGCTCATTCTTCACCAGTTATCCATAGACATATATAAAATGTTTGAGTTCCGAACAAAATCACTGCAATCTTACATGTTCCTCTCCAACTGATGACCTCCAGTAACCGCACTCATCATTCCACCAATACACTAATCATGTGATCTCCTCCCATGTTACCTAATGCAGAGTAGCTAGGGGTTAAATGCTTAATTTCTGCCACCCACACATACTACAAAGCATCATTCCCCTTCTGGGAGTAACACAACAAATGACATGACAGTTCCAAGTTGCTTGACTTAAATGTTAATTCTCTTTTTTCAAATATAGGATTACCATGTTCCACTCAATATTAATAGAACACACACAACTTTTTTCCATTGCTTATGATCTGTAAAAATTTTTTGATGAATAATATTTTCCAAGGCAAACATTTACCTTAATGCGTTATGGTTAAAATAATCAACGCACTGTGCATTAACAGCGAGAGAGAATAAAAAGTTTGTTATGATGGAATACAGATGACAAGTTCATCTCGTAAACCAACGTAGCAGAGTATTAATAATAGAACACGGGTTATTTTACGCAAAACTAAACAACGTCACTTGATGACATAACCATGATATCTCTTTGAGATGGCATTGCTAACCCTATATATTGATGCAAGTGTTGTCCCCATAACCACTGTAAATGTCATGTCTGCACTTATTTTTTACTGCTCACAATTCATGTTCATAAACTCACTTAAGCTTTTAGGCTGCAGGGAAAAAATATTTTGATACAAAGCAGATATATTTTCTTTAGTAGCAACTCAGAAAAAAAGATTTTGATGTAAAAGAATAGAAACCTAAACCCATTTGCAGTGCAAAAGAATGAAAGTGAAATGTATTTATGGAAAATTGATCATATAGGACTACAGAAGGTTTACATTTTTGTCGACTTTTCACTAGGCACACAACCAGTCTTTACTTTGAAATCTTGGCCATACTAGTATTCTAAATGTTCAGAGCAATTTTCTGTCTATAAAATAGACACAGAAATAAATCCAGCTGAGATTTTCAATGTTTTCTTTTTCCTTTTCAAAAGTTTATTGGTTTTCCAATTATAGATTACAAACATTGGTAAAATAAACAAAAGAAGGGAAAGGGAACATAATATAAGGGGGTCATCAAAAATATTTATCATTTCCTAACTGTCCAAACTAGCCTAGATTTCCATTTTTAAATAAAACTCGAGAAATTATACCTATTGATTGTTAACTATACAAAAGGTTTAATCAAGAGTTATTATACCATAACAATTCTTCAAATCTTTCAGGTACTCTTACTGTATTGCCTTGATATAATAAAGTTCTTCAAGGCTGAAGAGAATAAACTTTCAACAGTGAAGCTGGGTAATCCAGCAAGCCTAGAATGGATCTTGTCCAGAATTGAAAACATTTGCTAATGAGTGTTAGGAAATCCAGCCTTGGAGAACTTAATTAAAACATGGCCTATATCAGAATTATCTCAAGTAACCGGGGGTGGGGTATTAAACATAAGAGAAACAAAGAAAAAAAAACATTTGAGGGAGCAAAGGGAGCGAAAAAAAATGGGGAGACGGGAAGGTATTTGGGGAAACCAACTGAGTGAAGAAGAGTATGGAGGTGGTTCCACTCCTAGAGATTACACATTGCCAAATTCAATCCATGAGTCCCATGTCGTATAAAACATATTCAGGTTGTTCTTAAGGGTACATGTCAATTTATCATTAATATATTATTGATAGTTAATCCAAAAATGTTATGTTTACTAAAATCAAGAGGAATATTAGAAGCTTTCCAATAACATGCAATTGTGATGCTGGCTGCTAGCAGAATGTAATAAACCAATCTGATGGACTGTCTCTGAACTGATTCCTCTAGCTGCCAAAATAAGGCACTTTCCACTTGTTTTTAGAGATTAACTTGTGTGACTGTATATAGGAGATTCATTTTCAATGGTTTTTAATTTTCACATGGTTGAATTAGAGCTACGTGATCCCATGTAGAAGAACATTTCAAACAATGCATCAGATGTGAAACATTTGTTTTATTGTTATGCAGCAATTAATTCCTAGGAGGGAATGTCTGTTTCACTGTTTTATAAATGGAGCCCTATGAGTAAGATTTTGACCAAAAAAATCATCCAATTTTTAAAATGTATCCTATCCTATTACAAGCTATAATTGAAAGAATGTGTCTTAGGATTCCCATGTGTATGACCAGCCTTTCAATACAAGGGGTGGATGTAAAAGTTAAAACTGTCCAGGATAAGCAAGTCCAGCATAAGCAAGTAGCTTGTATATTCTTTCTTGAATCTTCATGTGCTGTGGAGTAAGTTCCAGGTAAAAATGTATCTTGGTTCAGGAGCTTCTCTTATTATGGGTAGTTGCTGGTATTCTTTCCTCTTGTACAGGGTGACTGGCCTTGTATTCATCCCTGTAAGGGAATAGGTTTTAGGCCTGTGTTTCAACATGTGAATATAATGAGCATAAGAACTTTATGTTTTAATAAAACATATTATACAGAAATGTATGTAATTTGTATTAATTGTGTAGTTTGGTATGAGAATCTGATTCCTCAGACAGCAGCATGTCTTTGGACAAAGATAATGTCCCTAGGATCAGTCTCTATGAGAAGAGGTTTGTCGTGCTAATATATTCTAACATGGTTTAACCTCACTTCTTCATGTAATGCATTCCACTTAACTCACATCCTTTTTTGGAATGGGATTATTTTATAATCTGTTTGCATAAAACAGCGATAGTGTCACCCATCTTGGAGCGCCTTTGGACCAAAACTTTGCTAAGGATGTGGGCATCATTGCACACTGGGTGCTTAATTTGAGGAAGGACTCAAAGCCGAAAATGACAAAGAAAAGAATGATAGGTGGAGGGACAGCATGACAGGGTGGTCAGGGCAGACCTGGGGGTGGAAGAGTTGAGGAAGGTTGGAAGAAAGAGGGATTGGTGGAGAATTGGGGAGTAGGAGGGGTCAGGTAGGAGTTAAAAAGGTTAAGAAAGGGGAGGAGTCAAATCAGTTGGAGCAAATGGGGAAAAGTGGGGAAGCAGGCAGAGGAATTAATGGAAAGTAGTGGTTTTTAGGTGCTGGGGAGTGGTGGGGAACCACCTATGGTGTGGTGACCTCTGGGAGTTTAAAGGTTGATGGAAAAGGAGAAAGTGTGGTGAGGGCCCAGAAGGGAGGTCTGTATAAGCATGATATCGGTGCCCGAGCCAGGGTGAAGCGTCTGGGAGACAAAAATATCAGGCTATGGCAGACTCGGATGCCCTTGAGTTTGGTGGTGTTTGGGAAGGTGTTGCACCTCAAGATTGTGTGGGGATGTTGGTGATCTGTTTCTCTTTGTCAGACCACCTGGGGTTTCCAAGGAGTTCCAATGACACTAGGGACATTAGATAAACAGATTCAGTTACCATAATAATGAGTCAGCACGAGTTGGATGAATAGCTGGACAGATGGGTGGGGGTGATGGCCTATCCAGACCTTTTGGTGACACCCAAAATTAGATGACCCCGCCTGGTTTTACGTCCAGCGTCCCAAATCAACTTAGCTAGGACACCTAGTAAATCCTAAAGTTACAGTAACCAATCCCAGTCTAGGGAGGGAGCATCAACCAATAGTCATCTTACAGATCACATCCAGTAACCAATCCAAGAGCCTCATGGATACCTAATGGGAATTAACTATATAAAAATGGGAAATGAGAGAATGGAGATCTCTTGCTTGCTTGCTCTTGCTCGGACTGGCTTTCTTGCTTGCTCTTTTTGTCTCTTGAGGGTCTCCTTAGGAAAGCTGCTATGGAGTCTTCTTCTGAAGGAAGTAGGCTCCTGAGGTACCCATTAACCGCTTATCAGGTAGCTAACAGATATTCCTGATTGTAGTCTTATGGGTGTCTATAGTATTATTACATTACTTTGCAATTTTGTAATTACTGTATTGTGTACTAAGCATTATTAGATTATTACAGGAGTTACCTACTTAAAACCTTATTTTTATATACTGTATTATGTACTTATTGAAGTTCCTATATCTCGATATCAACCAATATTACTGTGCATTTTATGTTTCGTGTTATGTGGTTATGTGGTTATTTATGGTTATTTATAATAGTTATCAGTAATAAAGAGAATTTTATATTCTTACTGAGTTTTGTACAATAAACGTCTGTTTTGTGGACTGTTTTGTGGAAGGCTGGGCAGCTGGGGGGATGACGGGGTTATTGGGGATGAAGGAAAAAGGGGGTGCTTGTGAGCTACCCTGGTCATGAAATATGGTGATTTAGCACTATAAACGGTAATGGGTGTCTCCAGTAAGGAAAGCTAACCAAAGCTAAGTACATTAATGCCTTAACATTTTATTTTTGTAAGTCTGTGCCAACAGGTGCTTTTGTTAACATTTCATACAAGAATCAAATACCTTCTTTATAATCTTCCTTCTGAAATTAATGTAACATAAATTCTGCAAAAAAATCAGTTTAGATCACATATCATCTGTCCACACCACCACATTTATTCCTTTAACATTAGTCACCTCCTTTTTCTGCTGGCACCCTGTAGTAGGTGCACCTGTTGGCTTTCTGCTGCAGCTCTTTTTTCTGCACAGGAATGTGTGGCACAACGATGATGTCACCATGGCTTTTTGTTGTTGAGTTTTGTTGCATTTAGCGACCTATTTAAATATTAGAGTGGCTTTATTACAACACATGTACACTGGAATGTGTAAACACATCTGTTTCCACAGATAAATAATAATGTCTGGTATTAATGGCAAATGTAAAAAAATACCTAGTGTTATTGGTCATGTAGAGGGACAAAATGCTCAGCTTATTCGGTGAGTGGGATAAAATGCCCTGCGTTTTTTCAGTTGGAGATTGTCCTATATTGATCAGTGGGGAAAAATATCCAGTTCAAACCCCCCCCTTTCCCCCCCCCCTTTCATCTCGGATCAGACCCCTCCATTCTTCACAACCCCCCTATATGGTTCTGACTTTCCAAACCTGACCTTCGTGCTGTGATTAGCAGTGGCAGTCATGCAGATGTAATGATCATACAAAAGATGCAAATCATACAAAAGACAAGTGCAGAATGGATGACCAGTGTTTAGTAACAGAGGCTTCAAACAATGCTTGGCTTTGACCAAGATTCATTGATGTCCTGCAATGACAATGTGGTAAAAAGAAACCACTATCCAAAGTTTGTCCAACATTCTAGGACCAATACAAAGCCCTTTGTGTCTAGTTCTTCAAAATGGAAGCTTGAGTGCAAGCTTGCTGGCAAGTTGGTGAAGCATTGTGGCCATATTAATGTTTAGAGTATTATGTTGCCAGGAGTTGCCTCCTACTGGGGGTTTCCTCCCACTTCATTAGTTCACCATTAACACCTCAGAGCATTAGGCTGGAATTGGAATTTTCTGTAACTGGTATTTATGCTTCAAATGTAATTTTTCTTAACTATAGACTTTTGTGTCCGACTTGTAATCCTGATTCACAAAATAAAACCACCAACCTATTTTCTGTGTGAATGTTATTTATCTGGATAATCCTGTATGTCCTGGTTCTAAAATACCAGTTGGAGTGTGGAGACCAGAAGATCATGTCCTGACTACCCGAGTGTGTCATTGTTAAAGGATAACTAAACTAAAGAACACAAATGTAATAAATCAAGCATTACCTAAGGTGGTTGCATTCAGGCTAAACACATTTTCATAAAGTATAAAAAAAATAATCTGATGATCTTTTCTAGAAAAGCAATATCCTTATCTGTTCCTGAGAACTGAACAAAAAATGTGTTATTTACAGGATTACCAGGTGAAAATAAAGGATGAAAAGCCTGACAAACTACTACATCTTATCTAAAGAACTGAGAAGCTGCCAAATAATCTATTTTTTTTTTGTGCTTTAACCTCCTTGCCGTTAAGCCCGACCTTCGTACGGGCAAAAAAAAATGGCTACGATGGTTAACCCTGAGTTTTTTCGAATCCTTACTTACCTGGTCCCGCTGTGCTCATCCAGCGTCGTGTTCGTGTTCCAGCGTCGTCCTCCGTCGATCGTCGTCCGTCGATCTCCCTCTCCAGCGTCGGGTGCCTTCGTCGGGTGCCAGCGGGACCGGTAAGAAGCCGGCCGGCATCTTGTG
>NC_092865.1:33910732-33921399 GCF_032062135.1 Pyxicephalus adspersus | reverse complement strand
TTTATTTGAAATTTGATTACTGTTACTATCTGGTTACTATTTGTTATCTGGAATCTGATCGGGTACTATTTGTTTTCTAGAATCTTATTGGTTACTATTGGTTGTCACATAGCACTGGTATATTGGTTATTCCAGACCATGCACAGTGGAGCTTCACATGAAAAAAACGTGATTTCTAAAATGAAGAAGTGTGATTGATGGTACAAGCACACAGAATCTGGCAAATGCAGTCATATAATGTTAATCCATACAAACCAGTGTACAATACCTGAGCAGCAGCACGTCCAGACAAATAGATCTGATCTGTAAAGCGGCTCACAGCAGGGTCCTGAGAGCCTTCAGCATCTCTGGTAATGACACCGTGCTCATTAGATGTTTGCAGAAGGCACTGGGTAATACCAATTATGCTTGTCATTTCCTCAGGTATTTGCTGTACAAGTAAATTGATGATTAGGAAAAGGGACAAAGTGTCCAGAGAGAAAAGCCATTTTATAAGTGTTATCTCTGTGAATATTTTAGTACTGAACACGTTGTACCATACAGACATGTATACTTTTAAACTGTAAACTTTTATGAAATTACTTTTGACACCCTTAAATCCAGGTAAAACATAACTCTTATCTCTAGCTAGGATAGGATAGGGATTGGTTGAAATGGTTAGTCAGATAGGTGGTGGGAACAGATGTTTTCAGTGGCTCCCATGGTGGGCACCTTGCCAGCCCCCCCCCCCCCCCCACTACTGTTCAGGTTCCTGATAAACCAGTATCTTCATATTTTACAGCGGTAAAATTGCTTGCTATGGCTCCCATTCATTCTTTATGTGCAGACACAGGTAAAATATTATATGTAGTGTCTGAACTACAAGTGCAGTTTACAGGTATAAGGAAACAGTAACTATACCACAGACCCACTGCCCATCTGAACTGAATCTGCTATGCTCTCGGGAGCATTGAACTGCACCACAGGTCAAGATGTTTGCT
This sequence comes from Pyxicephalus adspersus, assembly GCF_032062135.1. Classification (NCBI taxonomy): domain Eukaryota; kingdom Metazoa; phylum Chordata; class Amphibia; order Anura; family Pyxicephalidae; genus Pyxicephalus; species Pyxicephalus adspersus. The sequence continues at coordinate 33,920,419 of NC_092865.1, read as the reverse complement.
CATGTTGCTCCTGCAGTTGGCTTGGCAGTGCTGTTCTTCCTCTAAGGTAGAAGGGCAATTGCAAATACAAAAGTAACAAGTTGCTTCTATGAACCACCATCAATAGCACTAATCTTGTCCATCATCCTCACTATTTATCTGTGGTCATTACCCATTGCCTTAGCAATAGGCTAGTTTCCTAGCCCAACACTCATGATTTGGCTTGTGTTGACTATGTTTTATTTTCTGCCTACTTTATTCAGTCTGTTCCCTGGGTGTGCTTAAAGCCTACAACCTGGTTCACCCTCCAGGTCCAATAAAATCCTTCACACTCTGTGGGGTGCTCTGTTGAAGATCTGGTGGCATGTGCTTAAAGGTGTGTACACAATGGCAATAATTATTGAAATAATGAACGACTAAGGACCGATCTTCCGATAAACGTTATCAAAAAAGTTCACAATGACTGACCAACGACGCCGACAAACGAGGATTGTCGCTGGAAACGAACGACTGTCCCGGTGAATCTGATTGAGTGACGATCGTTCACTATCTATTGTGTGTACGCTCATTCAGTGATTGTGGATATTTTTGCAGTATACTTTTTCCTTTACATGTCATTTCCTGCATCGTTCAAATGATTGTATCTAGCGCTTGTACACTGTTGGCACAATACAATCGTTCAAAATAATTCATAATCGTGCATAATTGTTAGTCGTTCATTTTCTAAGGATAATTATTGCAAGTGTGTACCTTGCTTAAGTCTTTGTGGGGTTCGACCTTCTTCAAATGTAGATAGCACAGAGGATCCAGTATTTTGGCTTCAAAGACCAACATCTAGGAATTTATGGTTTCTACAGTCAGGAATCTGGATGGTTGCTTTTTTTTAATCAGAAAGTGTTTTTAAATTTAATTTCCCTGATGAACTTGTTAAGAGAAAAATCTGGAAATGCCAATGCAAGATCCACAGAACACTATTTTAAAAGAAGAATTCTTTATTCATGAAATTTACATTCCTGGAACAAAGAGGACTTGTTACAACATCCTAAGTACCAAAGGAAACACTGCAACGTCATGTGCCAACAAATGTTGGATTACTTTTTCATAGCAACTAGGGAATAATATCCCAAAGATACCATTAGCTTTATGTACAATAAACTGTATATTCTCATTTTAGGGCTGCATTTTATTACATTACTCATACTCAGTATGTTAGTATAGCACAACTATCTTAATGTCAAAACCCTGTGAGGTTTTGTTCTCATCTTAGATAAATTACATTTAGTCATGCGGAATAAAGATGTTTACACTGACTCATATAAATTGCTCCATGAGGAGAATACATTTCGGAAGAGATGTGTTTGCTCTTTTGTTCTACATAGCATCTGTTTTTCTGTATGGGTAAAGTTTGCATTTGATGATCTTAGATTTTAAAAGGAGGGAAGAGTACATAAAACAAAGTGACTGTGTACATGGTTCTAACCACAAAGTAATTTTGGTTCTATACAGGCACACTGGTGTCACTTGAAGAAAGTTCGCCATACCCTATGCAATATATGCAATCATTTAGGGGAGAGGTCACCAACCCCGGGACGATGGACAGGTGCTGGTCTGTGGTCAGTGAGTTGGGGCGTGCAGATAACAGCAGGCAGGAACGCAGACAGTGGGAGTGCCTGCAGCCCACCTAGTGACAGTGTGATGACAGGAGGAAGGAGCTGTTGAGAATTGCAGAACAGTGTATGTAAGGCACACTAGCTCTCTTACATGGCTCTGCTATTCCTAATCCCCAGCACCACCGGGGCAGTGGCAAAATGTTATTTTATGTTACCAGGCCCTGCTGTCAGAAAGGTTGGTGATTTAGGTGAAAACATTCTGTTTATAATTGATTTTTGGACAGGATGAGGTTGGTTATTTGGAAAACGTGCTTTGTCTTTGGGGATTGGGTAACCATCAAACTAAAGTTGAAAACCCTTTTTGTGTTGCAGCTGATAGGGATACATTTAAATTGACTGTACCAACAATCAAAAATATTACCGGTTGTTAAAAATTCTAAACAACACTTCTTTCATTCAGATGATTATTTAAACCTAGCAGGTGATTCTCATGCCCTTTCTCTTGCCAAACTTTTATTGAGTGTAGTAAGCAAAAAACAACATAAATACGCCGAGAAGAAGGCCTGTTTAGCAGTGATTTGCTAAGCAGCAGCCCTAATACCCGTTGGTGTCATAGGACTTGTAATATTTACCCAGTTGCCACTTTGATTATAACAGCTGGCAGAATGCCTCCCCAACCCCAAGGACTCCCACAAGGTATAGACCACTGAACTTTATTCTACTCCAGAATCCAGCAGTTCCTCATCCCAAATCTAGGAATTGACTTTGGCTGTTATATCCATAGCTTTCTTTGAGTTTATTTGGAGGTCAGTGAACATTATTTCTGCCACTGGGTATAGGAATGTGTCCAAAAGGTAATAGGAATATTCAAGAATATCAAATATTCCAATGTCTTCTAGAGTTACACATGGCTCACTTCCATTTAGGTGTCAATTCATACAGTTTTCTAGTTAATGAAATTAAAATGGTAAATAGGGATTTATTTAAAATTTTTTATGCCTATCTAGGGCCGAATTTTTTGACTAAATAGGTGACAGAGCCTCATTTAGTGTTGGAAGATGGGGTTGTCGAGACGGAGTTAACCTTTGGTCACACTATGCACAATAAAGGTATTTGAATATTCTAAGAATGTACTTAAAACATGCATGCCGAGGTTCATGTAGTCTCGGCAGCCCTGGAGACACATGGCACATTCCTGGCAGTGTTTTTTCAAAAAACATAGCGACCGGGCAGGTAAGTATGTTTTATCGCAGAAGGGATCTCTCCTTTGGCTCCCTTAGTAGACTCATCTCTACTTTATACAAAACCAATACAATTCTTTATGTACACTTTACTGAAAATAATGAGGAAAATCTGGCCTTAGTTGTTCCCCTATGAAACTGGCCCACTTGTTAAGGAGAAGTTCCTAGTACCATACACTGGACTAGATGTGGGTAAGGGGAACTAATGTAATCTAATTGGCCCTGGTACGTATTACCCTGAGTGAGAGAGTTTTATCCAAAACAAAAAAAAATCCATTACATACAATATATACATAACATTTTTTTGAAAATCTGAATTTAATCCCTCCACCTCCAAATTTGAGCCATTTGTCAGGAAGATGATCCTAGTACAATATGTTGTGCTAGATTACACAACAATAACATACCATTTCCACTTTTTATATCTTCAGATGCTTACATACCACTGCTCAGTGCACAGTCTGGCTGCAGAACTCTGGTCGGTGGTTATGATAAAAGGTGTTGTATAGGGATAACAGGATCATTTTAGGCAAGGTTAGGAAAGTTTCTGCAATGGACATGAAAGTACTTTCTTCTTTCTATATACTTTAAAACAAAAAGTAAAATACCAAATGCTAATGCTAAATTACAAAATATTGTCTATAGTCAAGGTTTGCTTTAAAGCTTATTTACAGTTTCAGAAACTATTTGAATGTTCATTATCATCATCATTATTAATATTAGCCAGTATTTTAATGGCTCCAACATATTATGCAGTGGTTTGCAAAGTACAGTATATTGTCATTGCACTTACTGTCCCTCAAAGGGATATGGGAGGTACCTGGAGGAAACCCACGCAGACACAAGGAGAATACACAAACTCCTTGCAGATAGAGTCCTGGCCGAGATTCAAACCTGTGAACTAGTGCTACAAAACCCAGAGTGTTACCCACTGAGCCAACCATCATCTGGCTACAGGGTAACTATGAGGACTATACAACTTTATGAAAGGCATTTGAATCTTCCTTTAAGGTACAGTCAAGTGTCAGAATTATATTGTTCATGGTTGATGGACAGGATCCTCAATTTAACTATACAGAAAAGATCCCATGTGACCTGTAAGCAGCACATTTCAAACATTTTAGGTAAATAATTATAATATTATAATAACAAAATATAATATAATTAATAAATAATTCAAATAATAATAACAATAATCTCATATAATTGTACAACTAATCCAAGAAACATAAATTCAATGAAGTTTAAAGCAGTCCACTGCAACCCTCATTCCTTTCAGTCTTTTATGAAAGTACTATAAAAACAATTATATATTATATATTATTATTATCAATTATATATAGGCATTATTGTGCTTAGTAGTTGCATAGTAGCAATCAGACAAAAAACCCGACTGTCTTCTAGGCTTATTTAAAATAGCTTTCATCCACCCCACGTAAATGTGGAATCCTTTGAGATCTCACGTGTATCTGGCAAAGATTATTGTGTTCTATCTAGAACAATGATACATTGAATTCTTTCAATAACACATTTTTTGTACAGAGAGTTCGAGCTTTGGGCTATTTAAGCTGCACACATATTATACCTCCATTAATGCATTAGTGCCTCTTGTAGGGATAAATTAGGGTGGTTTGAGTGACTTGTGAAGCTCAAATATGTCATAGGATGGTGTCTCTGCCATTTAGATATCTTGTGACTAACACTCAAAATATTCTGTACAGTACATCTTTACCAAATGTGTCAAAAAGAAAATACTCAGTGTCGGTGATTTAAACCACTGAAGTGAACATAAAGTCAAATGTTTACAGCTATTTGTGGATGCTTCTGGTCTTCTTACAGCAAGTCACTTGCCATCTTATGGACTTTCTTATATTATGATTTTCTTAACAAATGGCAAATAAATTTAAATCAAGTGCTCACTGAACTTGGGTTCAGTGAAGTTACTGCGAACTAATTATTCCTCAAATGTATATACTCTATACTGCTCTGTGCATACCGATGACCCTTTTGGTAGACTGTTTCTAAAGTTCAGCAAAGTAAATGGAGCTCTTGAGAATAGGTTTTTGTAAACAGGGACAGCTTTGAGAAAGTGTATAATTGAGAGCAAGTTGGTGTGGCCAAATACTGGATGTGGCTTGAAGGGATACAATAAATAGAGTATATAGATAGTTTCTACTTTTCACATGGACTGCACAGTGACAGACAAACCACAATGATTGGCACCCCAATGCAGATTTCAGACAACGATGAACCCCTCAGTGACAGGTGTTCCAGTACAGACATCCCGCTTTGGTGACTGATTCCCCTTCAGACCTGAATATTAGACCAGTTAATAACATACTTCAGTGATAGACTCCCTCAGTGTAGATCTTGGTAACAGAACCCCAGTACAGACCTTATTAACAGACCCCTCAGTGAAGAACCCCCACTGATCATAGCCCCTGTTCAGACTTCATTGATAGTCCTCCAGTGCAGAGCTCAGTTAGACCCCCAGTACAAATCTCAGTGACAACTCCCCAGTGCATACCTCAAGCATTGGACTAAATTAACATTCTTCCTGTGCCATTCTGACCCTATCATCTAAATGTCACAGCAAAAAAGGTTTATCACATCAGGAAAAAAATTTTCTAATCTTCTCTTCTCCAATTTAGGTGAGTCCACATAAATTGAAGCCTCAAGTACTTTCAGCTAACAGTGGTTTTAGCTAACAGAAGTGGCCAATGGTGTGGTCACCAGCTGCTGTATCTTCTTTAAGGTTTGATGTGTTGTGCATTTAGAGATGCTCTTCTGCATACTCCATTATTCATACTTCTGCATACTTCATACTTCAAGTGTCTATTTGAGTTAATGTTGCCTTTCTATCAGTTTAAAACAGTCTGGCCATTCTCCTCTGAATTCTGGCATCACCAAGACTTTCTTGCTCAGAGAACTGCTGCCTATATGATATTTTCTTCTTTTTTGGACCATTCTCTGTTAAGCCTGGAGGTGGTTGTATGGGAAAATTCCAGCTGATCTGCAATTTTTGAAATACTCAGACCAACTCACCTGTCACCAACAACAATGCCACGTTCATAGTGACTTTATACTTTCTTCCCTATCCTGATGCTCATTTTGACAATGACTACATGCATTGAATTAATCTATGCGATAGGTTGATTGGATATTTGCATTAATGTGCGGTTGGACAGGTTTACCTAATAAAGTGGTCAATAAGTGTATATAAGATAGGATAGTATGTACCATTGGATGTCTTGTCCCAGCACGTGATAATAAAAGTGTATGCAATAAACGTAATACAAAAATTAATGCAATGACATAAGTGCAGACTTTTTTTAAATATGATGTGACAAGGCAATCCTTTTTTTCACATTGGTCTGTAAACTCTTGTAAAGTATATAATTTGTATTAATGGACAGTCAACAAACTAATCTTAGATTATTATATGCTTTTAAAATGGTTCTTTCATTTGGAGAAAAATGATAGTACTATTATTAATCTACATTTAACAGTGACTCTGTGTAGCACATGGATTCAATAAGTGAGGGAATAGATGTTGTCTGGGAATTTTTGTGAGCCTGCAAATAATTCTTCAGAGCTATAAAGATATAAAAATGGCTTGGAAATCACAAGATTACAAGGATTGCACCAAAGAGACTAATAAAAACCATATTGAAGAAGTGCTTGACTCATACCAACAACATAAAAAGAAAAACCTAGTGAAAGCTTCACTGTTCCATATCTAAAATTATCTCCTAGTAATACATTTATTAATCATGTGAACAGGATATTTAAAAGATGTTTACATAGGAAAGAAGACACACAACACATGTCTTTGTATTTCGAATGATTGTAGATTTCCAAGTATCTAAGGAGTGTCTACATTTTTTAAAAGATCACATAGACCTAGGTCTAATAAGACAGCCTGTAAGAAGTCCTTAAAATGTCAGTTTTATTTGCAGGTTTGCACAGTTATTCAAGCTCCTCTCCTTAACTAAAAAAGTTTACTGTTTTTCACTGCATACTTTAAGATTCTCATGGGGTGCATTGGAATCTGCAAGAGGTCATATGGAGCCTGCCTAATATCCAGCATTATTTAGCATTTTCCACCCCAGCCATACTGTCCCTGACCTGCCACTTTTCTTTAATTAGGTATCAGCTCTTCCAAGAGATATGACTTCTTGATCCTCTGTGGATTTTACCTGCACTCTGTCATGGGTATAGGAAATTATTCCTTGGAGTGGCAAAGCAAATTAGAGAAAGGGAGCACTGAAGGTATATTTAATTAATGAGATTAGTGGGTAAAAGGGTGGACATTATGTTTCCATGCACCCTACTACCAAAAACCCAGCAATATAGTGGTGCTTGAAAGTTTGTGAACTCTTTTTATTTTTTATTTGTGTATGAATTTTCTCTTTCTAAAATTTCTGTTTCTTTAGTTCAAAGGTAGCACATGCTGCCTGATTTTGTGTCACCAAGGCTGCCAGCAGGAATTTAGAAGCATGCAATCTAGGTTTCAAACCAATCAAAATCCTCCCTAAAATCACCTAAATAATAAAAAAAAATCAGGTACTAATTCCTAACACTTGAAGTAGCGTGAGAAATATCTGTAATGCCTTTAGACTACAAAATAGCAGCACGGGGAAAGAGCTTTACCAAGCTTACAGCTAAAATCCAGGCCCAACAAATATTTCCTAGATAAAGGATCATGTGTACTCTGACTTGCATCTTGGTCTTTTTTGTATTTCTTCCTGATATTTTTAGAAATCCATATTAAAACAGTTCTTGCATTGAGTCTCTATGTAATGGCATGTAATGGAGAGATCTTCCACAGCTCCCATCACTAATTATGTGCAGGACAGTGATAATGTCACCACTACCTCTACAAAGTAATATGTGGAATTGCAAATGCATTTGGAGTACGCAAAGGGTAAAGGATTTACAGATGCACCTGTATTAAAATTTTATACCTGTACAGAATGTGAAGAGGTTTTATGGTAATCTGTGACCCTGACACTGCTTCAATTATGTGCAGTAGTTATATAGAAGATGTGAAATGCTAGTAGAGGATATGGAGGTGCATAGTCATTCAGGTTTATAGCCATAGTCATAGTCAGGTTTTCATTACCATGATAAATAACATACTGGAAGGTAGCTTAATGGCCACACACGACTCATACAACCCCTCTCTAGTTTATCCTGCTTTACTGTTGGTTTTTCTGTTTCAAAACAGAATTTTTGCTTCTGTTCCTAAAGCACAGTTAAGTTATTTGGAAATGAATTAAAATGTTTGTATGGTTGGTATAGCAAAGAATCACACATATAAAATGCACATTTGTTGCTTAGCAGCCTGAAATAAAAATACACAATTTGAACCTAAATACCCTATAAGTGAAAGATAACAAAAAAAAAAGAACCATAATTACTTAGATAAAGGATTACCCCCATGTCAGCACTTCTGGAATCTTCTTTTGCTTTAATTACAGCTTTGAGCCTGTTGCAATATTTCTGTTAGACTGCAATCTTCAAATCATTCCACAGATTTTCAATAGGGTTTAAGTTTGGGCTCTGATGCAATTTTGGGCCATGCAAAAGCATTCATCTTTTTCTTCTTTAGCCACTATTTTGCAGTTTGTATTTGGGTCATTGTCATGTTGGAACCTACGTCTCATTGATAACTTTCTGGCAGAAGGTTTTCCCTATCAATTTGATGGTAGTTTTCCCCATCCATTCTCCTTCTATCATGATAACTGTACATGACTACCCCCACAAATGAATGTTACCACCTCCATGCTTTCCTGTAGATATGGTGTCCATTAGATGATGAGATGTAATGATATTCTGCCAGAAGTACCATTTATTGTTGAGGCTAAATAGTTTGATTTTAGTCTCATCTCACCATGACATCTTTTTCCACAAGTCCCTATTATTCTCAAGTTGCGTTTTGCATTTGTGGAGCACTAATCATATTGTCACAAAATGATTACTCTTTGCAGTAAATTCCTGTAACCCCCTCAAAGTTGCCCTAACCCTCTTTGACCTGTTCCCCCTCACTCTTCAATCCAGCTTGGAGGACCAGTCTGATACAGGAAGAGTCCAAACAGAACTAAACACCTTCCCCATCCCTAAATATAGCCTTTACTGTACACCTAGGGATAGCCTTTGAAATGTTTTCATATTCATCTCCTGACTTTTGCCTGTCTACAATTTAATCTCCGATATTTTTTGACAGTGCCTTGCCACCCATAGTTGTGTGTATGGTTTCAGTAGCACTACCAAGGACTGGAATGCTCCAGGAATAGCTATTTTATGCTGAGCTATTCAGAATCATTACAATTGATCACAGGTGGAAGCCACTTACTTAGTTTGGTGTGCTTGAGGAAATAGTTACATCTGATTGATTTGGCAAGTATTTTCCAGAACCGTTTCTATTTTATCTTTAACTTGGATGTTATAAATTGTACAAAATAAATACAGCAGGAAAAATATTTAGTTTTGGGTGTATCCTGTTTAAAGGCTGCAAAGCAACAAAATGTGAATATTGTAAATCTGTCCCCATTCGAGTACAGGGATAAATAATACCCCTTACCTATTCCCCCCATTCCCACGTTTTTAGGCATTTAAAAAAAAACACCTGTACAAATGTCTGTATTAGCATTTGAAAATGCCTGCAAAAATCATCAAAGTGTAATTTTTTTGTCTGATCCTGGCATAGTAGGCATTCAGGAGTGGTAACTTTTTTTATTTATTGCAATTTTATTTTATGTAATTTTACTAGCATTTTCAGAGTAGTTCAATAAAAAATGAAATTGTATCCTGAAAAAATTTAGCTTGTCCCTTTTTAAGTACAGTGATACCTT